>NC_091823.1:56940858-57005858 GCF_038994185.2 Dermacentor albipictus
AAAGGAGTTGCAAGAAATGTTAGACGCAGGTATCATCCGGCCTTCTGTATCCCCATTTGCTTCTCCTATCACTATTGCACCTAAAGAAGACGGGACATTCCGCCTCTGCACAGACTACCGGGCTCTCAATCGTCAAACTGAATTGATACCTTATCCAATGCCGAGAATCGACGACATCATTGACGAAACCGGTGGTTGCCATTGGTTTTCACGAATAGATCTCTGCAAGGGCTTTTGGCAGATTCCACTAAGTGAAGAAACGAAGAAGTACACCGCGTTCATAACCCCATTTGACTTGTTTGAGTACAACCGCCTACCATTTGGTTGGAAAAACTCCCCTGCGTGGTTTCAGAAGATTATGACGGACATTCTGAAACCTTACCTGGGCACATTTTGCAATGTGTACATCGACGACATCATCATCTACTCAAAGACAAAGGACGAACACCGTCGTCATCTTTCAAAAGTTCTTCATGCCCTCAGTCTTGCCCAACTCAAAGTCAACTTCAAGAAAAGTGCGTTCTTTCAAGATACCGTAGTATTTCTTGGCAGGGTGTTTGATGGACAGACTAAAAGCACCAAGCAAGAATCGGTAGAGAGAATCTCCAAGCTGGTAAAGCCTTATGATGTGCACTCCCTGCGCGTTTTTCTTGGCCTTGCAGGACACTTCCGGGCGTTTATCAAAGACTACGCACTGAGAACAAGGTGCCTCACACGTTTAACTCAGAAAGACGTGCCTTTTCATTGGGACGAGAAGTGCGAAGCTGTCTATCGTGAGCTTGTAAAACTAATATCGTCGGACCCCATCTTGCGAATACCGGATTTTTCCTTGCCTTTCGTGCTGAACACGGACGCATCACATTATGCTACCGGTGCAGTTCTATACCAGAAGCCATCCAAACAAGCTGATCAAACCAAACACTACGTCGTGGGGTACTACAGCTATACCCTGAAACCCGCCGAAATCAATTACTGTACCACAGAAAAGGAAGCTCTGGCCGTCTTAAAAGCTGTGCAGTACTTTCGTACTTACCTGGAAGGTGCCAAATTCATACTTTTCACGGACCATCAAGCATTGACTCAACTTCTGAGCATGGCCCAGCCAAGAGGCCGCATTGCTAGATGGGTGAACTATCTGCAACAATTTGATTTCGTAATTTCGCACCGTCCTGGCCCACTCCTCACTGACGCTGACGCACTATCAAGATTACTTGTACAGGAATCAAGCAATAATCCAGATACAATCAATCATATTAAGCTATGGGAAGGTACAGAAGAGCTCCAGTTTATCAATGGAAGGTATCACGTACCACCAACTATGATTCCAAGGATTCTTCATCTATACCACGACACCCCTGAATCGGGTGGACATGATGGCTTCTGGCGCACTTATAAGAAATTGCTCATGAGATTCACATGGCCGGGCATGAAAAACGACATCAGCCATTACATCCGCACATGCCACCTCTGCCAGGTGAACAAAGTTAAATTCAAGCAATCGACAGACGTTATGACAAACCCTGAATATTCAAGCATCCCGTTCGAAGTAATTCATTTGGACTTTGCGGAGCTCAAAAAGAAGGGGGAAGGAGTCAAGCGAACGCAAGCTTTCTTGCTCTCCATAGATGAGTGCACACGGACGATTGCGGCTAAAGCTGGCAAAGAAGACGCAAACAGCGTAATAGACCTCCTCAAAGCTGAGTGTTTTAAACACACAAAGACGCTCGTCTGCGACAACGGGCCGGCTTTTCGGAGTGCCAAATTATCAAAGTGGGCCCAGGAGCACGGCATCATGATAAAGTATTCTTCTCCATACCACCCGGCAGCAAACGGCCTAGCGGAACGTGCCATACGAGACATCAAACAGTATCTGAAGATGTATCCAGACTTTGCCGGTGGCTGGAAGTGCTGTCTCGAGGCCGCTGTGAAGCATCACAACAGATCATACACCACGAGTTTAGGCTGCAGCCCTCATTTTGTAACTTCAGGTACAGCGCCCATACTTCCTGCAGATCGTGAGCTAGGTCTCCTGGAGAACCTCGAACTTGCGGAAGCAAGGAAAACTGTCAAAGAACAGGAGATCTACAAGCGCCGCATGAAGCGAAACTTTGATAAAAGGCACAGTAGCGAGATACCGGACATACAGCCTGGAGACTATGTCCTTGTAAGGAAAGGAGCTGTGCCCTCAAATTCAAAATATTGCGGACCATTTCAAGTTATTAAGACTGCATGCCAGCATGGAATATTGAAGAATGTCTGGTACACCGGAGCCTCGGGCCAAACGGAGTGCGCCGCTATTGGAAACGTATTCAAGTATTACCCCAGGAGGTGTAATTAAAAGAAATCCGGAAGAGTGAAGCGGTCTGCGCTGGACGCATGAAAGAAGACGAAGGAAGGTGCTAGGGGAGAAGTGAGAAGGAAGAAGTTGGAATAAAATGGCGGACGACACCCGTCTCACTTAGATGATGTCATTTCTGTTGCCGTTCTAGTTAGGAACGCTACATATTACACGGTAATATAATCACATTTCTCCTCTACGTAACATCACCAATTTTCAGTTTTCTCCTTTGACATTTACTTCTACAGCAGCCATCGGCAATATAAAGCTATTGTGCCGTAAGCATTACGTTGATTGCGAGCAGAAGTTATTGCCGTTTCTGGAAAATGCTATAAGTCGCGTAACCTTTATCTTCTTTTACATTTCTTTTTTTTGCATCCCGGGACTCGCATTTTCCATCGACAAACCGCGTTTGTTGTCGTTCTTATTTTACTGCGGACTGGCTGCAGAATGAACGCGCACATGAAGTGTGCAGTATAACACCGCGAAGGCATGGCACCACGGCTACAGTCGACAATAACGATGAAAGCATCCACGAAAAGTTTAGTCGTTTATGCTCAAGTGTGCAGGTACGCTAAATCAAATTTCGAGAACCGTGGCCTTCTCAAATTCCCTACAAGTGGAAAGAAATACAAACCTCGACAGTGGCTTCGATTCCCGCAAAACATGTAACTACCAGTTCTTCGCTGGTGCTCACGTTATTTATGTTAGCTGGGGCTCGAAGGTGCTTTGAAAGACGGTGCCTCTTATTTTATCCTAGCGCAAGTGCATTTTTTTGTCTTCTTTAGTTTTCGAGGACAGCATGCACACTCCATAGGCAATGTATTGCAGTCTCTGCCTGCTTACAAGACAAGTATAACCTTCAGCGTTTTTTCTAATTCTACAGCAGTCCTTGTTTGATTATTATGCCTACCGTCTTGTGATCTTTCCTAGTTTACAGCCCAGTATTTCTATAGCGTTTACGTAGCTCTAATAGATGCATCACCCAGACGTTGAAGAAAATTAGGAGAAGATAAATTATCTCACTTGTGCTTGCAACAACGTCTACCCTCATGGAAAAGGTAGGACCTGGATAATATTTAGTTGTAATAAATTAGAATTTCGTGGAAGAGAGTGAGAGCAATGAAAGAGAAAAATGGAGTGAAGTTAGCCATAGCCGCGCCCGGTTCGGTACCTTACACTTGAGGAAGAGGAAAGAGGAGAAAGATAGAAATAAATGAAAACAAACAGTAGTTTTGAACACACGCACAGTTCTGTAGAAATCCGCAAAGTAGATATAAGTAATTGATTAAGGGAAAATGAAATATCCACCCAATCGTAGCAATTACTACAAAGGAAACCCATGCTGGTTCCTCGAAAGAAAAGCCTCGCAGTTGAAGAAAAAAAAATGTTCATTGAAAGTCTTCTCACAGCCTAGTCTCCTGAAGAAAGTGCAGTGAAACAGCTTGAAATAGCAGGATTCTTATGAAACGAAAGCAGGATGTACCAATGAAACAGCAGGATTCTTTATGAAATATAATATGTAACAAAATTTTCCGACCTCCTTCTATGCCTCGACGACTACAGCCTTCTACTGCTGATCAGCATGAGGTGATGCGCGTGGTGCCTGGCACTGGGGGCCGTGCTCAGACTAGAGTGGAACGCATAATTGCGCTCGTGAACTTACACGTGTAGAAGTGCGCGTGTAGGAACTCCATATGGTGGAAATTATTCCAGAGTGAATATTTACTGATAATTTCGAATTAATATCGTTGTATGGGTTACGAGAGCGGAATGTATACATATACGTGGCGTAATTTGGTCGATTGAAACGACATTGAATAACTCTCTGGCGCATTTCGCTAGACTCAGTCTCCACAAACGGGCAACAAAAATGCTTCATTTGAGCCTATTTCGCCAATGTCGACGATCGCCAAAAAAAATTGTGCAACAAAGGAACCATACTTAAAGAAACGCTTTAGTACTGCTCAGTGGGTTGGATAAACATATCGACGAGCGACGCCACAGACCGCTCTTTCGTGAATTGGGTAAATAGTGCACACGTTGTTTGTACAAAACACGCTGATTAGATCAGCCGTGCGCACGTGCTTGCACAACAGCCCGCCAACCCATCCACATCCATCTTCCGCAGTAACATGCAAAGTGTTATATTTCTGCGCTTTTTACTGGCAGTAGTCATTACTTCGAGAACAGTTATGCTAACTAGATGAATTGCATGGCAATAGGTATTCCGCGAGTTATCCAAATACGGCTAGCATGCATGAAACGAATTGTTTTTTTTTTCGTACAATTACCTAATGCCCTTACGCGATATAATTATCCGTCTTTCGAGAGTACGCTGCTCCTCCGTCGGTACCTGTCATGGCGCCCTAATAGACCCTCCATTGTCAGTTATACAGATCTGTTCATCTCTACTTCCTCATCTTGTTATCGAGTAATATATGAGTTACTTAGGTTTCAACCATAATACATTATTGCTTAAAACCTTATCCCTAACAGCATACTTAACGGCCCATGGTATCTCAGCTGTTATTTTCTTTCCCTTCTGACCTCGAGGACGTGGGCTGAAGCTGCGGCGCCTGTATTTTGCCGGGGGCGGAATTTAAGAACGCTCGTGTACCTGTATTCAAGTACAGGTTAAATAACCCCCAGTGGTGAAAATGATTCCGGAGTTCATCTCCACGACATGCCTTGTAAAAAGTCAGAGCCCCTTTCTTAAAGAAAGATCGTTGAGCACGAATATTTCTTCCAATGCAAATTGAAGCAAAGTCACAGTCCAAAGCCAACGACAACGCAACGAACCCAAGAAATACTGAGTGACTCGACGCTATGCATATGTGATTTTATCAGTGAGCTCGTTCAGCTCTTCCACGTCGTTCATTCCTTCGGCGTCGTCGGGAATCGCGTTCAGATTCTCCGCATTCACCGTCACGTTGTAGTGCTGCTACAGCGTAGTCCTCACATGGTACGTCATTCACGTCTAGATGTTGGCCTTATTCACAAGCCCTCCCATGCGTATCGGTCGACAATCCGATCCGAGCGTGCGCATCAACGAGACGGAAGCCAGATGTCGTCGCCGCGCTGAGCCAGAGGTTCGCAACTGGGAGAACGTGGCCAAACGCCAGCGACTCAACGCAGAACCGCATGAAGAGACGGTGCCAAGCGTGGCACCAGAACCACCAGCTGCACCAAGGAGGGACCCGAAGGAGGTCTCTACGGGAGCCACGAGTCGGTTCAAGCGCGAGTTCCTGGACCACGAGGTTCGAGCCTCCATGCGACGTTTGCAATCGATTCTGGTTCGACGATCAGGTGTCCTCGCTGTCGGGCATTCGCTCGGACGATCAGCGCGGGAAGGCGTTCGACGTGGTTCCCAAGTGGTTCCGCGTCGAGTCGCTGGCGTTTGGCCGCGTTTCCCCGGGTGCGAACCTCGGGGTCAGCGCGGCGACAACGTCTAGCTTCCGGCTCGTTAATGCCCACGCTCGGATCGGATTGTCGACGGATACGCTTGGCTTCTGCATGGCGTTGCCGATACACGGGATCGGCCTTAAGGGAACAATCGCGCTCGCGCTTACGTACGTTCGCGTACGGTAGCCTCTTCTTCTGCTGTGCGCTGCACCCGTGGCTTACCCGTGGTGACGGCCGGGATCGCATTGCGTAATGCAAGGCAGAAATATATAGTTCGTCTGGGTAGTGTGGCGTTTTCCCATTGGTAGAGAGCACGACATTTTCCCCATGGTTCTTATCGGTACAACTGCGAACGTAAACTGTAGCGTTCTACGCAGATGTGCAAGTTGGCTTTCCTGCGGTGCACTTTTGGCTCTCACGGACGAATTAGTCGGAGATAGAAAGCTTCGCTTTAATAAGATTGTGGTTTTGGGACGTGAAAATCCCGGAATGTAAGTTTAATTAGCTTAAACCACAGTGCTAAACTACAGAATGCGATAAGCCAATACGCAGAAACAGGACTTAGCTCTCTGCATGTCCTGTCTTTCATTTCGCATAGTGTAATCTCGCGCTGTAGCTTCAAATATGGATTACCAACACGGCTCAACATACGCTTCTTTTAAATTTAAAGGCCTACTTTACTCTTCGCTATTCATTCCATGGTCGCCAGCTTTGTGCGCCGGCTGTGCTTTCCTGTGTGTACGTTTTTCTCGCACCGGTGTTTATAGCTTATCTCACAACCACGCTGTTAAAATTTGCGCCCGCGTTCGGATCCTCTGTCATATGTGTTTACATTCTTGGTTCTTGCAGACTCTTGTTTTATAACTATACAAGCAGACGGCATGGCGGACAGCTCCAGAGCACCTCGGCCATGCATGCTAGTAGGACCACGTAATCAGCAAACCTGTCACTGCAATTTTACGACGAGCGAAGCGAAGCTGACAGAAAAGCAGAAACCCCGAAATTTGAATTTAAGAGCCTAGTTTATTCTTCATTGTTTCATTGCGGGGTCACGAACTTTCTTTCAATATTATTTTTATGTCAGTACGCGTTCGTCCAGTTTTGTCCGTGCCGGCCGTGCTTTTGTTTGTGTGTGGGCCTTTTCACGCCAGCATTTATAACTTTGTTTCGAGTTACCCTTCAGCTCAGAAATTTTTGCGCCACTGCCAACTGCCCTCTCTTCCTTGCCTAATATTTACCACCGCTGTTTTATTTCCAGCCAATCGCCAACGTCTACTCTGACGCTACGCTCCTACTTGGTGCAGGCAGGAGATGAACACTGTTTCTTGTTGCTCTTTTATTCCCTTCAACATATTTATATTACAGACATTTTGTCTAACTCCCACCAGAAGAACGTCACTGAAAAAGAGAAATTTACTTCCCCGTCAAGTCCCATTTTCAGTGCATAAGCCGAACATATATTCTAATGACAGCTCCCTGCAAAATGACAGCTGTCCTGGTCCACGCGGTAAATATTATTCTGCTTACCTCTACACACAGCAGCAATTTTCTACATTTTTAGCTTGCGCACTCTTCTAGACGTCAGGCAGCAATTCAACTCCAAGTGACGTTATTTACAAGGAAGACTTTCTGTGTGCCTGGAGCGCCCCATGCTTGGTGACAATGCAGCATAAATTTATCACATTTTGCCTAAATATGCGTAAAAGGCGAGTTGCGAAAAACACAGGAGAACAGAAAAGGCAAAAAAGACGTATGTGTGCGCCAAGTTACCGCCTTCAAGAAGTCTAGCTCGAATCCAGCGTTGAATGTTCGCCCTTAAATCATACGTCCTAGCTTTGGACATGCGTCGTTTACCATTATTTTTATAAGTCTATCCCGCCAGCTATTGCATTTTTTTTTCTGTTTAGGAACCCAGCGATCTTGTACGATTCGCTTACCGCAATAATCAGCACTTTCTGGCACGATTAAAATAGCATTAAATACAGGTACAACCAGAAACATACCGCTGTCGTTTATCAATTAAGCGGGATATCAACGTCGAATGAAGAAACGCTTGCTGACCTGTACTTCGTAAATAAAAGCTTGTTAAGTTGTATTAATGAATAATTATACTAATTTCTCCTGAGACGTAACTTTCACTGCCGCATGATTGTCCACTCGAGGCACTTTGCGTGTATTTGCGGACTTCTTTCACGGTCAGAAAAACACTTTTATGTAACACGTATTGAGTAACATAGAGCTGTATCGGGAGGTCTTCATGTTGCTCTACAATTTTTTCATTGACACTTTGCATCTAAATATAATTTTTGAAAGGTTGCTTAGTTAATTAAGACTAATTATGTAGTTAGGCGGAATGCGAAAGATAATTTCAGTATTTCCGAACGACTGCAAACAACATCACCTTGGTTCTGTCCAGCTACTTGGCATTTGCATATCTTTAAATCTTGGTACATGATAGTTCGGACACCCTGTACAACATACACATAACATAACAGCACATAACAAGCTTAGATTTAACTGCCGCATCTGTCATCTGTAGTATTGTTTTTTTGGAACAGAGTGACACTGAAGTTCAATATAAACATTAGATACGAAGATTTTCTTAGAAAGCTTTCAAAGCAACAAGAGACTTTTTTTTTTAACAGAAGTGTTGGTCACTGTCCAAGTAACTTTCTTAGCGGGGGGGGGGGGGGGAGGGAGGGGGAGAACGTAGCTGATGATTGATATTCCTTAAGGATTTACCGTACAGTTTCGTGTCCTGGGCACTCGAAAAACTGTTGGCGCACATCTGCGTCTTCCTCACCCCAAAGACACTGCGCGCGAGAGGTTCGTTTTGTCCGCCACAAGTGTCGCGTATATGCCGCACCACGCAGCAGACGGTGCAGTAAATTTTTGGAATGATTGCTATTTTCTTATCCGTCAGCTTTGATGGAAGTGGCAGTTCTACAGGCGGGTTCATCAACATTAACGCAGAGCAATGTGAGTGGGAATCCAACTAAGTGCTTTCGCTGTCATGGCAGGATATGTCTGGAAGAAGCCCGGTGGACTTCACGATGACAAAGGGAGATTAGCTCTTCTTTTTGCGTGTGTGTGTGCGTACGTGTTTGTTTGCGCACGCGTGTTTGTATATGTGATCGTTTATTACCCGCCGCGGTAAATCAGCGGCAATGGCGCCGCGCGGCTGACCGGGAGGTCATCGCTCCGATCCTAGTTTCGGTGCAGGTTGCGTAAACAACAGGCGATCAAAGGTAATAAAGAGCGCTCCCCCCCCCTCCTCCCCCACCATGGCGTGCCTCATAATCAGATTACGGTTTTCTGCAAGTATAGCCCCAGAAAATATTTTTTTTATTATTAACTTCGCATCTGCATTCCTTGCAGTCTTTCCAGTAATATTGCAGTCGTGCTACCTACTGAAACGCTATACTGTTATTTACTGCGGTTGCTTTTGTGAGCTCTTTCAGTGTCTAAAAACTTACTATAATTTTGTCTATGTCCGTCAGGGACGTGAGGGTAGCTTCAGAATTGCTAAGGATAACCGTTTTTGCACATTCTTCATTTATGCTAGGAAGCACAATGTAGATAGAGCAGCAAAATAACGTTCAGCTACGATCGAAGATACCACTCTGGATAACCTAAATGTTTGTTATAACGTGAAGTGCGCAATGGCGGTCGCTGAAGCAGATGAATTATGTTTTTATACACGTGAATATACTGAGAATATAAGATGAAAACATAGCATAAGGCAATTTGTTGCCTGTTGTTATGAATATATCTAAAAATAGATATTATTCCCTCGCTCTATAATTCAATTTCGGGAGTTATCTGCACCCAAAGAAAGTAACTAATATTCACTTTATATAACTCAAACCTGGGTATTAATGTTATACGGTCCTGAAAAGCTGGCGAATTTCGCTATTGTTTCTATCCCTAAGGTCACGCATTAGTGCATGAGTGCGTTTTACGCTGCGTGTAAATGAGGTAAGCATCGCGACATATTTAAACCGTCGTCATTGCTAGAAAACGCGAATGCTGCGCTTCAGCGTTTAACAATGGAAGACTCTAGGTTGTTTTAAGGCGTCATCTGATTCGTCAGTGCATGCCATAACGCTTTTAGAAGCATCTACGAGTTAGGTATGATTTTGCGTGCAATTTTTGAAATGTATACATCGACGACACAATATCTATATTAAACACCTAGGCACGTGCTTATTTTTTACGTTGATGAAATGAGGGAGGCCATGAGGCCCAGTAGAGAACACCTTTAGATGGAATTTGTGTTGAGGGACCACACAGTACAATTGCACGGTGTTATAACTGCTTGGCAATTCGAGGCGCACTCGCGCCTTCTGCATCGCCGTGTTGTTCCCGGTGGAACTGTGCATATGAGATCCACGTGCCGAGCACTGAAAGCCACGTGATTTGCTACGGTTGCTAGGGCGAGCATGCTAAGGCGCCTGCGAGGACCCAGCTGATAAGGCTGGTATCGCGCTGTGCGCGCAGTATTGGCGGTCGCACGATCTGCTTCGTTTAGGAGGTGTGGCACACTGAACTGTTAAAGGGAGCGGCAACATGGAACGTTCACTACGGGACAAGGAGGCGTGCTCCCTGCTGCCGGCGTTCCCCATAACGCCAGCGTTGTAACAGCAAATGCTCGCGATCATCGAGTGAGACCGGTTCTTGTGTGTCTTCGTGTGCTTGACACAATGCATGTTTAGCTAGTAAGAGAAACTTTACTGCAATTTATATTGTCCACAAAACTACAAGCCTTGCTCATGCAATATTCTACCACTCTTTTATCGTCGTCAGTGCTACGCCCTCGGGCTAACACTGCGTCTTTTTATTCAATAGCGACTGGAAGTCGGGGTGGAACAAATTTTTTGTCTCTTTTGAACATTCCGCTCATATGAAATGTTTTGCGACGCTGCCAACAACATCGGCGTTACGTTACTATATTCACACGCATCTGGAGCTGTTGTTAGTATGTTTTATCTTGCATAGATTTCCACAGGGACCAAACTTTTGGACTGTACTGCTATGACTGTTTTTACCATACATGATCTCATTTCTGTGGCACGTGGCAGTCTTGGTCTTGTCTTATGTACCGTACGCCAACAGTACTCCTTGCAGGGAATTCGTGCTGGAGATCACGAACTCTTGCTTGCAAATAAAATAGAATGGACGGCATAGAGATGCAGTTAGGGACGGGTACTCATATCTCCTAGCCAAGAGCAGCCCGGGGTTCTAAGCACATAGCAGCAACCACTGGGCTGTCAAGATACGGTGCTCTATAGCGAGGCCGGTGATCAAAGTAGCTTTCGCTTGATGTCGACGATATAAAGTACACGGAACTTCACTATCTTACAAGCGAGCTTGCTCTTCTTTTTGCCGAACGGTGGAGAGAAGCAGCAAAGACGGTTTAAAGCTCGGAAGCACATAATTGAATTAGACCATCTCTTAGTGTACGCCAAGATCGAGGCATGGTCGACACGGCAGGGAGAAAGCACTCTGCCGAGATTCTTCCCTGGGTATATCGCCCGGCGTAATCCCGTTACGCTTTTGAATTCACCCTTAAACAGGGCACTATTTTTCATTGTTGCTCACCTGGACTTTTCAACGTAAAGCGAACGCGCTGACCTCAAATGACGCATGCATTTGCTACACACGTGGTGTCCTTCGGTAGTTTTCAGTGGCCCTGAAAGACACAGGTAACCTTTCTTCAAGATATCTACTTCAAGACCAGCGGCATGTTTCCATGAAAGCAGCAAGGATTTCAAACTTTCGCTCATTTGTAAACGCAAAGAAGTGTTACTCCACCAACCATATTTGAGAATAAAACATCAGTGCAAGACTGCGGCTTGATCAGGTAAGAAACAAGAAGGGATTGCGCGGTAAGTTTTATTGTGGTTTCTCTTCATTAAAACTTTGTTCTGGGCGAGTTGGTGCATACTTGACATAAAAATTGTAACAACACCTACACATGCATCCACAAAGTAACAAGGACGAGACACAAGCGCTGAGCTTGTGTCTCGTCCTCGTTACTATGTGGATGCATCTGCTCGCGCTGTTACAAATTTTATATCAAATGTGCTTTATCTAGAGGGCTGAAAAAGCAACCTTCATCTCGCATACAGTACATTGTTGTTCAGAAACTATAATACTAAGTATTTTCGTCTTTTGTTAACGAGACAGCATATAGCAGAGTCGTTAGTTATAATACTTATAGATCTAAGGACACTTCTTCATGACACTTCAAATAAATAAAAGTGCTGGAATAGCATACAGGTCATGAAACAATAACACAACATACATTTTTACACATTACGTTCTTTCATATTTTGCTTTTTGGTGTTCTTGATTAGGTATGTTTTTTAATAAACACACATGGAGGTTAAAGCTCCGGGCATCACCTGAATCCTTATTTCAGCTCGCCTATATAGTTATGAGATCGGAATCGCAAGTGAATGACGGGCGGGGATATTACGTCACGTGCATTAAATGGGGCTTCATCGAACCACGGAATATACTTGCTCTATAAGATTATCCTTGACTCATGTCAATAGGCACAACTTCAAGAGCGCGCAAACGCCAAGTATATAACAGGCAAGAATATTCGAATTTCATATATATATATATATATATATATATATATATATATATATATATATATATATATATATATATATATATATATATTGTTACAAGCACGGGGAAAAGGGGTTTATTGAGGCGTGCGAGAGCAGGAACGGCAGGCTACGAACAACAGGAATGGCCGCTGCACAGTCTTCGTTCTCCTCTTCCCCTCTCTTCTTGATCCCCGCGTCCCTTTGACGCGCTTGGACGTAACATGCCTCCCCTCGCAGACAAAGCCCCCTGGGCGAGTCAACTAGCTTGTCGTGGCGTGCATGATTTCAACCGTGCGACATGTGCGACTTGTGTCCTAGCAGAACGTCTACCAGTGTTCGTGAGGCGCGCGAGAGTATAGTTAACTTCGCTGACTTTGTCGATGACAACATACGGTCCATCGTAGTTTGCCAGCAGCTTTTGACACAAACCGCGCTTCCTTGTGGGAGCCCAAAGCCAAACGAGATCACCAGGGTGATATGTAACAGGCCGATGTCGTGCGTCGTAGCGGGCTTTGGAGTTTTCTTGTGATGCCAAAGTCCGAAGACGCGCAAGTCGCCGAGCCTCTTCAGCGAGGCATAGCGCATCGGCGACCGTAGGATTGTCGTGGTCGTAAAAAGGGAGGACAGTGTCGAGCGTATACCGGGGCGGCCGAGCATATAGAAGGAAGAAGGGGCTGTAGCCGGTTGTGTCGTGCTTGGCGGTGTTGTAGGCGTAAGTAATAAACGGTAGAACTTCATCCCAATTCTTGTGATCGGACGCAACATACATGGAAAGCATGTTGGTGATTGTTCGATTAGTGCGCTCAGTGAGGCCGTTCGTTTGGGGATGATACGGCGTCGAGTGCCGGAGGTGCGAGTTACATAAACGCACAAGTTCTTCCACGATATCCGCCGTGAATTGACGTCCCCGGTCACTTATGATAACACCAGGCGGTCCATGCCGTAGAACAATAGCGTAAAGTAAGAAAAGCGACACTTCGGTGGCAGTTGCTGATGGTATAGCCGCCGTCTCGCAATAGCGTGTGAAATAGTCGGCGCAGACAATTATCCAGCGGTTCCCCTTAGATGACTTTGGAAAAGGGCCCAACAGATCAATTCCAACTTGCCGAAAGGGTGAGCTGGAAGGCGGCACAGGTTGAAGGAGACCAGATGGGGCAGTGGTTGGGCGTTTCCGACGTTGGCACTGTATGCAGCTGGCGACATAAAACTCAACCGAATGTCGCATCCGGGGCCAGTAAAAGCGTTCTTGAATGCGATAAAGTGTGCGCACAGTGCCTACACTCTAAAAACTAGGAAGGGTATCGCAGGAGTGAAGCGGCCGGTTCACTCTTCAAAGCGTCGTTTTACTCTCGCAAGATGTCGAGGAGAGTGAAATGCATTGTTCACTCTCTCACCAAGGAGAGAGTGAAATGTGCTTTTCACTCTCCCCTTCAGAGAGAGAGAGTATTTCTACTCTTGCGGCAATAGAGAACAAAACTTAGCGTAATCTTCTGCTTCAACTGTAGGTGGCTGGCCCCGAACATGGCAATGTATCATTCATGCACGCTCGCTGAGCAAAGAACACATCGTTTTACTTCTAAGAGAACAGGCCGCCGCAGTTCAAAGGAATGCGTAGCGAGCGCTCTACTTTTTCCCTCGGAGTTCTCCACCGCGCGCGCGCGCGCTCAAGATCGCGGAACAACACAGCACCGGACAGCGAGCAGCGACGCAGGCCTGCAGCCAGGGGCGATCGTGTATCAGCCATCTCGCGTTGCCACGAAAACACGACAGTCGTTCGTCATGCCTTGGATATAACAACAAATCCTCCACGGTAAGTGAATTCTAACTTAGGTGCACATTCTCCGTATATGTCATGCTATCGCCAGGAAGTCGTCGCTGCGCTTAGCCGACGCGATTGACAAAGGACTAGGCATACGCGCTGTGTCTCTCGATGTCAATCGAAAAAGCCAGTCGTGGCGATAACTGCATGTGATTTTATCACTTTGCCGTTGTCCGTAAGAGCTTTAAAGATCGCAAACGCTGCCAGAACTATGGTATGTTCAATAAGACGCCAGGCGAGAGAACGTTTAAAATGGTTCGTTCACCAGCCCGTGATTCCGAGCCTATGAGGAGCGTGATTAGCCTGCGTTTTGTGTGTTTGAATTTATTCAGTTTGGCAGTCTACTGTGTACGGAACGCTGTTGAACTAAGGAATCACATAACAGAAGGCGTCGTTTTGCTGGCAGCGTGCTTTTTTTATAAATAAACCGCGCGCTTGACGGTGTTTCGCGCAGGGGGAATCTGCGACCACTGAAGTTACGTGCAGCACCAGTGCTAGTTAGAAACTTTGCCGCAGGCATTCAGCTGCATGCTGCAAGAGGTCAGTTAGGCGCGTTATCTTGAACTTTCTGAAAACGCATGAGGAATCCATGTTTTATGCTGAAAAAAGTATAAACCCCATATATAAGCGATCTTGCGCGCGGCAGCTACAAGCGACGCGATGGAGATTGCTGTCGCGTTCGCTCGTCGCCTACAAGTCGTACTCCGTGCAAGCGACGATATTGAGCAACGCCTCCCCGGTGTTGCCGGCATGAGGGCTGCAATCACGCGTGACGCGTGCTTTAGTAATTTACGTTGATGTATTTTACTATAAAAAGTAGCATAAAATATTTGCGGAGGTCTTGCCGTAGGTTCTTATCCTTGCACGTATAAAAATTGAATTATTCGCTCGTTCCGCGCGACAATCGGTAGTATTTGAGCGATGTAGTACATCCAGTTCCGGCTTCGCGCTATTGGCTAGTCGCTCATAGCACTTTCGGGCGACGAGCGACGATTTCTAGATTTCCAGAACCGAGCCATCTGTTCAAGCGACGGCCCGTTTTGTCGCTCGCAGCCGTCATCTCGTCATCGCTCGAAGGCAGTCATCTTAACATGGTATATTTATGTAATGTCTCCGATTGGAAAGTCAAATCAAGTATGCTCTCTGGAGACAAACACATAGCAGCAAGTGTCATTGAAAGGTTAGAAATGTGTTTTAAAAAAGCTGATTAGTTCTGAGAAGTGACTGCTTTTTGTCTTGCCTCTCAACAGATACATCCATGTGATAAAAAAATAGTGGTACAATGAAATTGCATATTTGCTTAGTGACATGATACATACTTTCAATGAGCACGGTGCCTGTGTTTACTATAAAAAAACAACAGCCCGTGCTTGGTTAGGTTAGGCCCACTACAACATGCAGGCATGGGTGATTGGCACTTTTTTTTTATTTCTGTGTCGTGAGGTTTATTTACGTGCGTATAGGTGCAATGGCACGCAGTATGGCTAGTACAAAAAAAAAGGGGGGGGGGGCTCAGATATATGTAGCTCACTGTACACGACACAGGGCAAAGGAAATCCGTGTTCAGCAACTATGTTAAATGCCATGTACGTAAATTTTACAACGCTACTCATTTGAAGCGCGCACAGGTGCATATTGAAGAAAAGTTTTCCAGGGTACATAATTTAGTGCGTCATTTACACTAATTTTGCTCTAACCACAAGAGATAATGATTTTAATATACTGCACGGAAAAACCTAGAGCGACTTAAATTGTGTGTCAGCTTCGTGTGTATACATAAAGTCATTCCTATGCATTAGGTTTTTCGCGTAATGCATTACCTGTTGACAGCCTATCTTATCATGTGTACTCTGTTTACATTACAGTTGTTTATTAGTTTACTCATTTGTTTTGCAACTTATGAAATGCCGGTGTATATATATTTTCAACATTTGACATAACCCTGTATGTTTTGTAGGGACAACCCAGGACGTGCATTTCTCAGCACCCAGTCAACTGCCAGAAGTGACTCGAACACAGGCCACCAGTAAGTGGACATCAGTTGCAATTTCACATTATGAAGTTGGCTGCTGCTTTGTACTGAGGCTTTTTTTTTAATGAGATGGTGGTGTCGTTCTAATGTACGTTTTGACCACAAAGGTGCGATCATGTCTCACAGAGGCATATATGGTTGCTATTCTCTGCGAGGGACGTGTTCTCGTGTTCGTGAAGCATTTGTGCTTGGCAGTATTGTCGCCCAATGAGTCAGATATAAACACTGTAACTCGCCACTGCCGGCAAGTAGTTGCGAGAAACACAATATATTATGACGCTGTAAAGTTATTTCATTAATTTGAAGGAAAATTTTGCAGCGGGAAAAAAGGTTGCTATTCCAGGTAAACATGTCTTTTTCTCACAAGGTATTTAACCAAACTGGATGCGCGAAATTCGTGACTTATGAATAGATTTTAATTCATCCTTTAGTAATGCTTCTAAAAGAGACTAGAAATAGCATGTGACTACCTCTCCAATCAGCAGATCATACACTTACAGTCATAAGTGGTAGTTCCATGCAGTCTCGCACTCTATATAACCTTTCCTTTCAGCACCATTGGAACTGGCGGCTGTGTTTTCAGAAGGAGGAGTGCACTTGGCACTGTATATGTATGTGTGAAGTCGGTTTTCTTTGTATGTGTTGGCTCACTGATACAAACAGTGCAAAAATCAGTTGTACCATGAGGCTGACGACGCCTTCTGCTGCTAGAAATGCGGCACTTCATATTTTATAGTACTGCATGAAATATAAATCAAAGCTAGCACATAAAATGATCAAAAAAACTAACCGCTGTTATAGCTATTTTCCTCAAAGAAAGCTTGTCCTTTATGGGCTGTGTTAATCTGAGCTCTCCACCGATGTTTCAGTAGTGAATCCCTTAGTGAGTGAGAGATTGGGGGCAATTAATCGTGTTAGTCTTTAAATGATGTCCTAATTATGTGTATTTGTTCCAACAAAGTTGTCTAGATTACTTTATTGTGTAGTGTAAAGCTTATGAAACCATCAGCAACTAGTGAGTTACTAACATGCATATGCATTTGTCACTATACAGGTGGCACTCGGCTGTACCCACTGCAGTGCTGTGGAAATTGCCAGCACCAGCGGCTTTGCAACAGCTGTTTCACAGCATGTCGGTATGTGCTAATTTATAGTTATGTTGGGATGGGTTAGTATTATGGACTACTGCTACTCTGTATTGTGACAGATCCATATGATAAGTGATGTAATGGGCACAGTGAAAACCTGTGAATGTTTTGCTATGGTAAATAAAAAGGCTGTCCTTTTCGTCACTGGAGCAGGAGAGAAGAGCATGCAGGCACTCCTGAATGTACATATATTTCAAAACATGAGAGAGACATATATATATATATATATATATATATATATATATATATATATACACATACAATTAAACTAAAGGCAGGGACATTCCATCTTTCATATTGAATTGACTTGTACAGCGCAAAAATACAACACTGACCACAGAGAAGCCCACATGTTAACAGGTTTGATACACACAATAATTCAACAGATTTGATACTTCAGGTGTGCTATTTTACGCCAGGGGGAAGGGAAAGGGGACAAAACCAGAAAAAAGTGGAGTGGAAAAGAAAGGAATCGTGCCAAAAAGCATGAGAAACATCGTGCAGCCAGGATCGCCAGCAGGACATCTGAAAAGCACTCCGATAAAATTACATACAGGGCAACCTTACGTATTGTTTGTTTCAATCAACTCAGATCACATGCAGCCATTACTGCAATCAAGTTGTTTCCTTATGTCATGAGGGAATGATGTGGGCCCAAAAAACTGTTTAGAGCTGAAGGATTATGTTCCATGCTAGCCTCATTACCTGCTTTTTATCATATTGTTATCAGCTGCTTATGTTAGGGACAAAAAGTAAGAGTACGAGGTCTTTCCTGATTCGCCATTCCACACAACATGTCTTTGTGACTATATGTACATGCAGATGATCCATAGATGAAAAATATTCAGTACAGTAGAATCTCATTACAAGATACACTTGGTTGTAAGAGACATATGAAAATGGTTTGGTTGGTTTTTCGATGTTTGCAACGTTAACAACACTGTACGCAAGAGACACCTTTGTTACTAACGACTTTTTAAGTATTCACTACTTCGAAGGGACACAAGCCAGACACATTCACTTCATGCACCTTGTGTGCTCTGAAGGGTGTAAAGATCACGCAATCCTCACACAAGTCAATTGCGCATGTCTCTTTAGCATGGACTAGAAAAGGAAGGCAACGAGGACAGTGCAGGGCAGAAAGTGTCGACAGTTGAAGCTGACGAGCGTCTAAGAGCACCTCAAAGGCACTGCGAGCAACAAGGCTTGCGAAGTGAAGTGTTTAACTTTCAGAAGTTAGGAAGGAAGCTAGCACAATCTACAGTCACTAAAAAGCTGTGAATGTCTTCTTTAAAGGGCCCCTAAGCCACCGAGGTTGAAATTTATTTGCGGTGTTGCAGTTGTACATGTTAAGGCAACGAACACGTAGCCATGAGAGATTTTCGAAACGGTGCAGTAATAGTGGAGCTACGTGTTTGATTTTTAAAAAGTAGTCCCCGCTCATTTTACTCTTTCATCTGGTACACGCCATCTGGATAGTATCGTCTTTTCCTCGCCTAGTACACCTCCAAATGTTACGGGACAGGCCATCACCAACGAGCTCTGTTGCTGCCGCGCAGGCCCATCGTCCTGCGAGGGGTGGCGCTAATGCAATACAATGGAACTGTATGGTGACTCTAGTTGAAGAGCCTCATAGGGAGACCCTTCTGTTGGCGTTTCTGTTCTTTGCCCCCATTGGCTGCCCACAATGGCATCGCGAGCAACGCGACGAGGAAGAAGGAGTGTGTATTTGCTTGCAGGCCTTGCCGGCAGTCGTACACTTTCGTTCGACCAATCGACAGCACCGGAAACTGGTGAATCATCAGAGACAGCCTGGTGAAGTCAGGACAAACTGGGGGGTGCAGGATAGGTCCAAAGAGGCGCACGGAGTCGTTTTCTTCATATTGTGGTGCTCCCACAGTGCTACGCACTGTGGCGTTTGGCATCGTCAATTGTGACGGCATTCTGATTTTGATGCGCGTGTTTACTTGAAATGTTCAAAAAATGTCGAGAAGTGGTTTAGGGGCCCTTTAAGCCACCCTGAGCAATTATTCCTTCAGATATATCTAAACATACTTTAGTGATGATGCATAATAAAGTGATCTAGTCTGGCTCCTCAGTGTTTTAAAATTTTTGGTATTGAGAGACATGTTTCCCGTGCCTCTTGAGTATCTCTTCTGACGCTTAACTGTATTGTACACACACAATTGTATAACTCCTCCTGCAAGTATTATTCATTAAGCCTGGTCACTGATGTGCAAAGCTTGTGGTTAAGTTTTGATGTCCGTACTTTTTAGAGCTATGTTTATTAATTCACGCTCTTATTGGTTCTTCGATGCAGGAGGCAATGCCTACGAAATTATTGGCCCTGATGACGAGAGCCCTCAAGGGGCAAACGACATCTCTGTTGCAGAAGTGAGCCCGATACCACCTGAAGTTACCATGACAGGTGGCACGGCAGCAATAGATACAGAGACGGCCATGTCTACTGCAGCTGCAACAGTGTACGAGGCAAGCAGCAGTGTGTCAGCATCAGGAGCAGTGTCAGAAGGAACCGCACCAGGCCTGGTAGAGCAACATGTGTGCTATCACTGTGACTTTTTTTGTAGTGCATACAACTCATTTGCTCAACATACGAAAGCTTTTCACCACGACTGTGAGCCAGTGTTCTTGTGCAGCAAGTGCAAGACTAAGTTAAGTGTTATAACACAGTACAAGCATCACTTTAAGATATGAAAACATATTACAGTTGTTGCCTCCCCAGCCAGCCCACATAGCGACAACAATGTGGAACACATGGTAGGACACACCTCTTCCCCATTAGAAGATAGTAGAGACTGTCATTGTTGTTGTTAGATTAACTGGTCTTTGTAGGCAACTAGAAGGACAACACAGGTGTCATAAGATTGTTGTTTATGTTGTTGTTGAAGAGGTAAAAAAGAAGTTTGATGCAGCTGAAGTGCCAACTGATATTGAGCAAATCAAGAACAAGCACCTGAAAAAGCAACACTATCGAAATTTGGGTATCTGTGTGCCGCCAACTCTGGTAAGGATGGCATAGGACAGAAGTGTGATGAAAATCACATAGACATTGCTGTTCCATCACTGGTCACAGTGAGCAGTGACTTGTAGGGCAAGAGAGTCAACTGAAACGAACATTATGGCACAGTGTCATGCTCCCATGTGACCATTTTCCATGTTATTTTGCATGATACAGCTCAACCTCCAGAAACGAGACTGCAAATTGTCTGTAAAAAGCTTTCACAAAAAATTATTCATAACACTATTAACACAGCACTATCTTCTTTTTTTTGTGGGTTCGAGGTTCCCGGGTGTCCATTAATGCAAAAATTGCGGAAAAAAAGAACGTGTGTCGTACTTGCACCTTTTTAACACGTACGAGGGGAACAGAACTTTTCTAGTCATGCATCTTCATCATACTATCAGGTTTTTAAATGCCTTTTATAATTATTATTACCAGTTATATCTGAGTGCATTGTATGCATTTATCAGGTCAGTTGGATCAGATGCCTTATCTGCAAGGGAGCCCTATATTCAAGAAATTTGAATCAATATAGGTACGTTAGAGACGCAGTCTTTCAGCACTTTATTGCGTGTGGTTTAAGCATTGCTCAATACTTTTGTGGATGACAGTTTCAACCGGCACAGCACTGCGCTTTGTCACGGTCATGTATCTTCAAAGTGGTGTTTACCATTTGTGTTGATGTGTTTGTGTATTCATAGAGCAGGTTCTTAATTTATTTTTTTCCGCATTCTTGTGCTTGCACTAAGCTTGTATAAGGCAGGTACAAAATGGGCGTCACTATAACGAACTGTTCTGTTGAGCTTACACTTGCAAATAATAGTGTTCAGATGGCCACACTTCTATGCAGGTGCACCGATAGCTTTGTGTATGTTCTCATGTTTGTATAAAGCTTATATAAGCTAGTTACTAAATGTATGTCACTAAACATTGTGATATTCTTTAAAGAACTGCTTGGTTGGTTTTACACTTGTGAATTAGTATTGAGGCGGTGGTATTTCCATGTAGGCCCACTGCTAGCTTTCTGTGTGCTCACGTGTTCGTATTAAGCTTTTACAAGGGAGTTACAGCATGTACGTAACTAAGCGCTGTGATATTTTTAAAGAACTGCTTTGTTGGTTTTACACCTGTGAGTAATAGTGCTCGGGTGGCACTAGTCATGTGTAGGTACACAGGGACCATTTGTATACATTATGCTCATGTAAAGCAGTTACAAAGTGTATGTCACTAATCACTGTGATATTTGTTGAAGAATTGCTGTGATGGTTTTACACTTGTGAATAATAGTGGTCAGGATACAGTACTTGCGATGTATAGTTGAATTTATACAGTGCCAAGACATGGGCTGTATACGTACCAAAAGAAATGTATGTCATTATATTGTTGTGATTATTACTGCTTGGATTTTATTAAACTCTAATAAAATTTTTTCTTGTATCTATTGAGGTATGGCAATTTGTCATGCAACCAAACTAAGGACCTGAACTTGTGCATACAAATAAACAGCTAATTTAAGAGTATACTGCTCATATTCTGCGAAACCAGTTTAACAAATCTTGTACTACAATGCTGAAAAAATGACAGAGCTGACAGGGATGTACAGAAAGTTCTGCACTGGCTGAAGGACTGCTCCACACTGGAGTTGGTAATGTTGCCTTTATTAAAGTAGAACAGTAAGTGAGCTTCTGTTAAAAATGTGACAGTCAATGCAGAAACATAAAGCAGACGAGCAGATGTGGCACATTTTTTTCAGGGCCCTCCATGCCTACTACTGCATTTCTAGTCTTCCTGTGCTCTTCGTATAAGCCCCGGTTCAGCCAAGGTTTTTACTCCATGACAGTTGTTCTACTGGGTTCGTAGCAATATTGAAGAAAAAGATGCAATGGTTTTCAAGAACTTTCGAGGCCCCGACACAGTAACTTCAAGGATCTCGTGCGATTTTTTTAGTAGTTTGGACAGGCGATAACTTGTTCAACAACATTGTTAATTTTAATGCAAACAAAAGAATACAAAACAAATCGCAATTCACTGATTTCGAAAATTTGAAAGACTGCTAATTTGCCTTTCATGCACACAAGGAAGCATTTCAAGAAAGCGCTCAGTTTTTCTGCAATAGCACAATTAACTACTTGGACCTGCAACATTTGCAGTTTTTGAATACTGTTTGGTTTGACAGTGTATGGGATGTCATCTGTTGCCTCAGCTTTTCACCACCAAATAAGCAATAGTCATTTGTAATTTCCTTTTATTGTGTCTGTAGCTCTCAATTTACTCATCACGGCTTTGAATGCCTGAACTGTTGAGCTTCCTGCTTCTGCTCCTCCAAGTACATTTGTCGCCGGTTCCATGTGCCTAAAACTGGTATCTGCAGCTCCTTTGTAATTTCAACTTTAAGGATGTCGCTTTCCTTCTATTACCTCCACAGACAATTCACTGTGACATGCGAACAGTGTCACAGAAGGGGAAAAATACCACTTGGCAATGTCTGCTATGTCTAGCCAAGTGTACAAATTTAAGGACTTTCCAGTACTTCTAAAAATTCCAGGGTTTTCAATGCCTTGAAAATGGCATTTTAGAAATAAAGGGTTTTTCAAGGATCGCTACAAACGCTGGCTTCTAGCACCTCAATAATTTGACAAGCTTATTTTGGCATGGAGTTCGGAAATTCATGCTTTTTAGCTAACGCTGCACTATCTCTGTACATTGAAGCCACGAGAGCGCAACCATTTTGGAGTAAAGAAAAATACTGAAAGCTTTTAATACCACTCTTTTTCTATGGAGCTTCGTATTGCCTAGTTAGGTTTACGAATGTGCCTGGTTTTGGTGGGCGTTTCTTCGACATTTTCTGTGAGAAGTAGATGACTAACCCCCGTATTCAGAAATGTATATTAATACAAAGCTCATGCTTGACTTTATATAAACGACGCCTGGTGCGAACGTCCCCCAGACCACCCGCCGTGGTTGCTCAGTGGCTATGGTGTTAGGCTGCTGAGCACGAGGCCGCCGGATCGAATCCCGGCCACGGCGGCCGCATTTTGACGGGGACGAAATGCGAAAACACCCGTGTACTTAGATTTAGGTGCACGTTAAAGAACCCCAGGTGGTCGAAATTTCCGGAGTCCTCCACTACGGCGTGCCTCATAATCAGAAAGTGGTTTTGGCACGTAAAACCCCATAATTTAATTTTTTCCCCCAGACGCTCACTGCCTTTCTTTTGGTGCGTTCACGACTTGCGTCATTTAGATCAAGTCAAGCATGGGCTTCAAGTTATGATGCATTTCTGAATATGGGGGTAAGCGTGCGCAATTCCGGGCAGCGCATTGTGCCATTGACACTGAGAGGAAACGGGGAAAACAAAGTTAACGCCCTATACTCCTAAACTTTCGCCTACCTGTGGTGTGCGTGTATCATGGAAGAAGAAACAGCGCAAACACCACGACGAAAAAAAGCATCAACCACACCAGCGCTTCGTGGTGTTGTCCATGTTTTTGCGTCGTCCTTGTGTTGCGCTGTTTCTTCTAAAATGCTCAACCAACTAGCCGGCAAGTCTATCCTGTGCATATATATTGAACACACGTATGAATGTAGATGGTCTTCGAAGCTTTTAGAACGAGCACTGCCACAGGATACGAGCTGTGCACGCGTAACAAGTGGACACATTAGTCATTTAAACATGCGTGCCAATGCATGTGACGCGGCTATCGGCATAAGCAGTCTCCAAATGCTGGAATGCATGCTCTTCAAAACGCTAACGATCCGCTGCTAATGCAGGAGAACAGCTCACAGCGGACTGAACCAAACTCTAAACATATGCACTTGAAAAGAACGCCTACACGGCAGCGTGAGGCACGTCGAAATGCCTGGTACGAATGGAACTGGCGGAAAAAATAAACAGAAATGCTCACCAGTATACGCGCGACTTAAATTCACATACGTGTATGGTTGGCACGATACTTCGTATCCGCGTATTTTCGGAGAACATATAATGCATGAACTGGAAAAGCACTCGATCGTGAGCTGAACGGCACATTTGTTATTTTCCTGGGGTGACGACAAGCCGTGAATAGTTCTCACGTCGTCGTCTACGTTGTATTCCTCCGTTAGTCGTAGCAAGGAATGGAAATGATGCAAACGCAAACATATTCCAGTACACAACAGCACAGCACACTGCAGAGAAACTCCACCCACCGCAGCCGATTTCTCAAATACATTTGCTTTGTATATAAGATCTAAAACAACACGACTGTGCGCGGTGGCTCTGTGGTGTAATGGTTAGGATGTGTGCTTTGAATTGTATAGATGCGAGTGTACGCGGGTTCGATTCCACGTGATGTATAGAGCAATGTGGTTCTCCAGATAAGTGTGTGATTCCCTCGACTACTGTGTTCTAATTAGATTATGTGTCTCCTGATTGTGAAATATGCGAAGATATTTGCGGATTGAACGTGAATTAGCTTTTTTTTCTCCGCAGTGGCGTTCGGGAGACGCATAGGCCGATTCCGAGCAGTCACAACTCATGGTAGGCAGCAAATAGCCTGGAAAAATGACTTTAAAATCCTGCATAACATTGCTCACGCCTATTCTGAAGGCCGCTTGGAATTGGGCCACTGAGTCTGAGGAGCCGCCTAGGGAACGGTGTATCAGCGACCCTAATTTGATCTGATTTCCTGCCTGCATGCGTGGCCAGGACTTCGCTAAGAGGGTATTGGGAAGAGTACTAGCACTCTGTATGGGGGAGTACAAGTACTCGGTCTGGTGGAGTGCCATTACCCCTGCGGTGAGAGTATTACCACTCTGCAGAAGAGTACTAGCACTCCCTGTGGGAAGAGTATTATCACTCTGCAGAAGAGTACTAGCAATCCCTTGCGGTAGAGTAACAAAACTCTGTCAACAGGAGTTGACCTACTCTCTCTCAAAGAGGGTCGATCTACTCTCGAAAAGAGAGTGAAATATGGGACAAGCCGCTACTCCCTCAAAGGGAGTGCCCGGCACTCTCTTAGTTTTTAGAGTGTAAGTGACCGGAGGTAGGGTCATCGTGCATAGCCTGAAGGATTGCTGGCCGGAGACGCTCCGGCACCACTAGAAGGAAGCGTGCACCCGTGCTTGAGTAGTTCCTTTTGTACAGGAGCCCGTCACATACACAGTAGCTGCTTGTTGCACTTGAATGGGCAGAAGTAAAGAGTGGCTCCAATTTAGTGTCTGTCCGTTGTTCTGCTTTGAACGCATCGATATCCGGAAAAGCGGGTGTCACAGAAGCGACGAGATGATCAAAATCGTCTGCGTCGCAGTCCGTCGTGGCAAGCGGCATACGGGAAAGGCAGTCTGCGTCAGCGTGTTTTCGGCCACTCTTGTAGGAAACAGTGAAGTTATATTCCTGCAACCTCAAAGCCCAGCGCGCAAGGCGACCACAAGGGTCGCGAAGGTTCACGAGCCAGCACAGGGAATGGTGGTCTGTGACGACTTGGAATGGGCGTCCGTACAAGTACGAGCGAAATCGCTGAACCGCAAAGATTACAGCGAGGCATTCTTGCTCTGTCACCGTGTAATTCCGTTCAGGTTTGCTTAATGAGCGGCTTGCGTAAGCAATCACGTGCTGACGGTCGTCATAGCGTTGGACCAATACGGCACCCAGACCAACGCCACTAGCATCTGTGTGGATTTCTGTCGGCGCAGTAGGATTGAAGTGGCGAAGGATAGGTCGGGAGGTTAACAGGAACTTCAGCTGACGAAATGCAGAATCGCACTCGGGTGTCCAGTCAAACCGTGCGTCTTTATGTAGCAGATTTGTCAGAGGATAAGCGACGTCAGCAAAACCAGGAATAAATCGGCGAAAGTAAGAGCAAAGGCCCAGAAAACTGCGAAGTTGCTTCACTGACTGCGGTGCACTGAATGCCTCGACAGCTGCCGTCTTGAGGGGATCAGGCCGGATACCGTCTTTGTCAACAAGGTGACCCAGCACAAGGGTTTGACGGTCACCAAAGTGACATTTCTTGGAGTTCAGAACCAGGCCAGCGTTTTTGATGCAGTCGAGGACAATATCCAGGCGCGTATTGTGCTCATTGAATGTGCGCCCAAATATAACAACGTCGTCAAGATAGCACATACAGATGTTCCACTTTAACCCACGCAGAATGGTGTCCATGAACCTTTCAAAGGTTGCTGGAGCGTTGCACAACCCAAATGGCATCACATTGAATTCGAATAATCCATCCGGGGTTATGAAGGCTGTTTTCTCCTTGTCTGCCGGGTGTTGTTTGAACCGCACCGATGGCACCGGCTGTTGGAATCTCAGCGCTGCCACCAGCTGTCGGAACCTCAGTGCTGACGCCCGTTATTGCAACTGGGTCGCAAGCCCCAAGGGTAGCGTAGGCCTGGCGGCCTGGGGCACACTGGAAGCATCCGAAGGTCCCAGCAAAATATGAGGCGACTGTTAACAGAACAACTTGTTTATTCTAGCATCGCAAAGAGCGGGCGGTCAGGTCGACCGAAGTAGAGAGACGGGAGAGCACGTTACTCAACAGCAGAAATCGGAGCCTCTCTCTTGGCGTCCGGGGGCAGCTGCTCTTATACTCTCGGAGTTGAGAGCAAGAGGGAAGGTCACGAGATGACACCACGTGACGGCAGCGACGGACGGACTGAGAGACACGTTGGGACAAGGAGGTGACGCATCAGACGGGCCGGCGCCGGTCAGACCTCCTCGCTTCACACTGGGGGAGCTCCTCTCCCCGGCTGCCGGGCTTTGACAAGCGTGGGCACAACCACACACACGCACACACAAAGACACGTGGCACTGAACATGCCGGGACGCGCTCGGCGGGGCGCGCTCGCGGCCGCTCCGAACGGGCCAAAATGTCCGCCGCTTGGAACGAAGCTCCGGCGTACGTTGCATCCGCGCTGGCTTTACCGCGCGTCGTAGGCGAAACGTAACAGACCGCCCCGCCGGGGGAGGGAGATCCCGATGGTCAGGGGACTGCATCCGCTGTCCAGAGGGATGTCGCTCGATGATGCTCATAACCGAAGTCGGTCGTCCCTCGGCGTTTCTTGAGCGCAGCGCACCGAGAAGGCCTCGTTCTCACGTTCAGGTTCACAGAGGACACTGCAAAGTGACTTCGGGAGAGTTCTCATTTTTCTCTCGTTCCCAGCAAGCGTTAGAACTACGCCGAAACTCAGCCGCTCAGTCAGCAAGCACGGCACAACCCTCACTAAGCCATGCCAGGCTCTTTCCCCTTTAATACTACTGCCTAGTTCCTTACAGTAGTCTAGCAGCACTCAGAACGCGTCCACAAATTGGAAAATTGCACTAGAAAGCACATCATCCCTTTGAAACACTACACAAAAGCAATATGTTAAAAATCCTGCCTCAGGAAGAAAAACATCAATAACAAACAATTTTGAGGCTGATTCCCACGTTAGGGGCTTCGACGTAAGCCATCGGCGTTACCTTTGAGACTCCCCTTTTTGTAACGCACCTCAAAGGAATGTTATTGCAAAGCGAGGCTCCAGTGCAGGAGGCGGCCATTTGTGAAAGAGATGGTCTGCAGCCTTTGGAGAGGGCAGTGATCCGTTTCGAAGCATGCGAAGCGGAGATCGCAGCGAGCGACCGTACACTAGCTCAGCTGGCGAAAACCCCGTAGCCGCAGGCGGCGCGGTCCTCCATGCAAACGTCACCCCAGGCAGAAACAGCTCCCAGTCAGTTTCCTGTTCAAACCACAATGCTCTCCACACGCGCTTCACGACGGAGTGGAGCTTCTCAACGGGATTCGACTGGGGGTGGTGCACTGAGCTGTGTAACAGCTTTACCCCACACCTTTCGAGAAAGGCTGTCGTCAAAGCGCTAGTAAACACTGTGCCCTGATCTGATTGGATTTCCGCAGGAAAACCAACTCGCGCAAATATGGACAGTAGTGCATTGACTATCTCAACTGAGCTGAGTTCTTTAAGCGGCACTGCTTCAGGGAACTTTGTCGCTGGGCAGATCACAGTCAAAATGTGTCTGTACCCCGTGGCTGTTACCGGCAGAGGTCCCACTGTATCAATAACGAGCCGTCTAAAAGGCTCCGTAATGATAGGTACCAACTTCAACGGCGCCCTCGATTTGTCCCCTGGTTTGCCCACCCGCTGACAGGTGTCGCATGTCTTCACAAAGTGGTCTGCGTCCCGAAAACACCCTGGCCAATAGTACTCTTGCAAGAGACGGTCCTTAGTTTTCTTAACTCCTAGGTGTCCGGACCACGAACCCCCATGCGACAAGCGCAACAGATCCTGACGATAGCACTGAGGCACGATCAGCTGATTGAACTCCACTCCCCTGCGGTCTATATACTTCCGGTACAGGACCCCACCTCTTTCCACAAAGCGAGCATTTTTCTTGGCGACACCTTCCTTGACAATGCAGCGTATGTTTTCTAGGCTGCCATCCCTCTTTTGCTCGTCTATCAAAGCCGACCGGCTGACTTTTAGCAACCTATTAAGTCCGTCTGACGTAGGCGCGACGAGCAAATCTGCAGATAGCTCTTCTAACTTTCCCGCATCGGGCATTTCCTCTCCAGTATCTGGTGCCTTTAACGCTACAGGCTCAATTTTATTCAGTTCGGGCGTGCTCTGAATATCACCTTGCTGCGCCTCTGACCCTTTCTCATCGTTCGACAACGTCGGCCCCGCAACTACCGCCTTTGCAGCGAGCTCCCGAACCTTCGATCTGGTTAAGGCCTGAACGCTAGCCTCACCAAACAAAAGCCCCTTCTCGCGCAGGAGGTGATCGGACCTGTTCGAAAATAGGTACGGGTACTGGGGGGGGCAGCATAGATGACACTGCGGCCTCCGTCTCAAGTGCTCCGAAAGGTCCTTCAATAAGCACTTTTGCTACGGGCAGACACACGCTATGAGCTTCCACGGCTTGCTTGATCCATGCGCACTCGCCCGTGAACATATCGGGTTCTACGTAAGAGGGGTGAACTACATCCATCGTAGCTGCGGAATCGCGAAGCACTCGGCACTCCTTCCCGTTCACGAGGAGGTCTCGCATGTAAGGCTCGAGAAGCTTCATGTTCTCGTCAGTGCTGCATAATGACAAAAACACTACTTTTGCTTTTGTTTCCGGACACTGCGCCGAAAAGTGACCCGGCTTCTGGCACGTATAACACACGCGCGCTTGCCTCGTCTCGAACCGCTTTCTGCGTTCGGCTTCGGCTGCCGCCGTCTCCTTACGTTCGGTCGGACTGCTTTCACTCGCATCCGCAGTACGTGTGTCCCGCTTTGCTCTCATGGGCGTGAACTTCGGCCTCTCGAACTTAGAGCCAAATTCACCCTTTTGACCGTCCTTAGCTCCGCGAGCCCGACGCGTCACAAACTCTTCGGCTAGCTCAGCAGCTCTAGCCACCGTACTAACGTCTGGCCTATCCAAGACCCAGTACCGCACGTTCTCAGGTAACCGACTATAAAACTGTTCCAGCCCGAAACACTGCAGAACTTTCTCGTGGTCACCAAACGCTTTCTCTTCTTTGAGCCACTCCTGCATGTTTGACATAAGCCTGTAGGCAAACTCTGTATACGACTCACTTTTGCCTTTCTCATTTTCTCGAAACTTCCGACGGAACGCCTCCGCGGACAGCCTGTACTTTTTTAGCAGACTCGATTTCACTTTGTCGAAATCCTCTGCCTCCTCTCTCTCCAAGCGAGCGACTACGTCGGCCGCCTCGCCGGGTAACAAAGTGAGCAAGCGCTGTGGCCACGTTTCCCGAGAGAACCCCTGCTTCTCGCACGTTCGCTCAAAGTTAACCAGGAACAAACCAATGTCCTCTCCAAGCTTAAACGGCCGCATCAGGTCAGTCATTTTAAACAATACACGTTCTCCTGCACCGTGTGCCTGACTTCCATTACGAGCGCGTTCCATCTCCACCTCGAGACGCTTCATTTCCAAAGCGTGTTGACGGTCACGCTCTTCTTTTTCTTTCTCGTTTCGTTCTTTTCGTTCAAGCTCATCTCTCTCTCTCTGTTCTTTACGTTCAAGCTCATCTCTCTCTCTCTGTTCTTTACGTTCAAGCTCCTGTCTTTTTGCAGTCTCCCTCTCCTCAATGGTCTCAAGGCATTCCGACAGCTCGTCATCCTCAGCTCCTAACTCAAGAATAACCCTTAGCAGTTCTGGTTTTCTGAGTTTGTCTGAGACATCCAGACCCAACTCTCTTGCAAGCTCCAACAATTTCGGTTTGCGCAACGACTTCAAATCCATGGCTGCTCTGAATGCTGCTTTCTCTACTGCCTACTATTGTCTTGCCGCAACTAACCCGGCAGCAACGACAACCACAATTACCAGCTCTGTTTCTGACACTAACAAAAGCCTGGCAAAACTCAGAAGAAGAAAGCCCCGCACTCACCAAACCTCGCAGCCAAGAATTCAGCGCAGTCGTTCCGCTGCAGGCAACCAGTCATCACACAGGGCTCGTTGCACTGCTCCCGGATGGTCGTTGTGCTGCTCAGCATACAGTCAACCGCATTTCTTCACTGCTGGCCTCCGTTGTCGCGATCTCACCGCTGGCAACCAGATGTTTGAACCGCACCGATGGCACCGGCTGTTGGAATCTCAGCGCTGCCACCAGCTGTCGGAACCTCAGTGCTGACGCCCGTTATTGCAACTGGGTCGCAAGCCCCAAGGGTAGCGTAGGCCTGGCGGCCTGGGGCACACTGGAAGCATCCGAAGGTCCCAGCAAAATATGAGGCGACTGTTAACAGAACAACTTGTTTATTCTAGCATCGCAAAGAGCGGGCGGTCAGGTCGACCGAAGTAGAGAGACGGGAGAGCACGTTACTCAACAGCAGAAATCGGAGCCTCTCTCTTGGCGTCCGGGGGCAGCTGCTCTTATACTCTCGGAGTTGAGAGCAAGAGGGAAGGTCACGAGATGACACCACGTGACGGCAGCGACGGACGGACTGAGAGACACGTTGGGACAAGGAGGTGACGCATCAGACGGGCCGGCGCCGGTCAGACCTCCTCGCTTCACACTGGGGGAGCTCCTCTCCCCGGCTGCCGCGCTTTGACAAGCGTGGGCACAACCACACACACGCACACACAAAGACACGTGGCACTGAACATGCCGGGACGCGCTCGGCGGGGCGCGCTCGCGGCCGCTCCGAACGGGCCAAAATGTCCGCCGCTTGGAACGAAGCTCCGGCGTACGTTGCATCCGCGCTGGCTTTACCGCGCGTCGTAGGCGAAACGTAACAGTGTATAGGGATTTGCCAATATCCTGAGCGCAGGTCCACTGAAGAAAAATAAGAGGCCGAATGCAGGCAATCAATTGCATCATCAATCCGGGGCAGGGGGTAGACATCCTTCTTAGTCACGGCGTTTAATCTTCGATAATCTACGCAAAATCTCCAGTTACCGTCTTTCTTTCTGACAAGTATGACCGGAGCTGCCCAAGGACTCGAGGACTCTTGTATTATTCCATTTTTCATCATGTCACTCACTTGTTCCCCGATTATCTTCCGCTCGTTAGGCGACACGCGATAAGGCTTTTGCCTGATCGGGCGCGCAGATCCCGTATCTATAGTATGGCGTGTTCGTGACTCGGGAATCGAGAACGCTTTGTCCGGCTGCGCAAAGTCAAACACTGACAGATGCTTAGAAAGCGTATCCACCAAGGTATGGCGCTCCCTCGTGCTGAGTGACTTGTTTACCATAGACAGAAGCTTTTTGTCTGAGACGTGGCGAAGGTCAGCAGGTTCACACGGCGGATCTGTTAGTACGGCTACGGACGAGGACGAGTATTCTGTAAAGTAGGCGAGTTTCAGGCCTTCTGGAAGCAGGATGGGTTCTGCCGAGCAGTTGGCCGTCCACAAGCCAGCACGCCCCTTGCCGATGGATACCACACAATGAGGGACAAAAATGTTCTTCTTCATACAATTTAGATGCATTGGCTCTACGGAGGCATCGAAACTGTCTGGCACTTCACCGCGACACACAACCGGCACGCACACAGAGGTGGACGCAGGCACAACAGTATCTGCAGATACACAAAGTTCACCTTGACTGCAAGTCTCCTCTAAGAGCCCGGACGAAACATGGCCATCGACGCAAACTTCCCCCGTGCGACAGTCGACGGTCGCACCACACTGTCGCAAAAAGTCGATGCCCAAAATCACTTCGTGCGTCGATCGGGGAATAACTACAAATTCCGTCGCGAAAACTCCACCAGCCAAGGATATGTCAGCAGTGCACACACAAACAGGGCGCAACGACTCGCCGCTCACTCCACAAAACGTTGCAGCCTGGTCCCACCGAAATACAACTTTACGCCCCAACCGACCTTTAAAACCGAGACTCATTACGGATACAGTTGCTCCGTTATCCACTAAAGCCATTGTAGCAACACCATCAACAAGTACATGCACTTTGTTCTTAATCATAGCAACTGCAGGGGGCATTTCTGTCGATAGCACGTGTCGAGCGACCTCACCCCCATCGGCCGCGCTAGCTAGTTTTCCGGTTGTGAAGGCGAGGCTGAGCGGCGCACTGGCGATGGAGATTGACGTAAACGCGGTGCACGAGAAGTCGGCGGTGGCGTCAAACTCCTGTCAGATGCGGGCGAGCGGCTCCGGAAGCTTCTCTGCCAGTAATCGTTGCCAGAAGGGACGCCAGCTGACCAAGAGGCGGTGTACGGCTGTTGAGTAGTCCTCGTAGGAGGTGTGGGCCTTCTTGAAGATCCGGATCGACCATTCCACGTTGTTGGGCGACGATTGCAAAACCTCGCTATGTGGCCCGTGACACCGCATTGGAAACACACCGGCAGATGCCTCAAATTGCGATGTTCTTCCATGTAGTCGCGCATGTTGCTGTCGACTGCATAGACAGCAGGTGGGTGACATTCATCATGGCTAGGCATCGGCCGCTGGGAGGCGTGTGTGCGGCGTGGGCATTGGTCGTAGTCATGACCTTGATAGCTCATGGTCCCTCTCGTTTGTGGGGTAGACCTATACTCGATGGTCGCTGAGTTCACCGTGGGTTGCCATGTCGTCGAAACGGCCGTGTTTCTCATCTCGTGTGCTGAGTACGCGCCAGTGATGCCGGGTGTGCAACGGTACATCTCTTCCTGATGGAGCAACTCTTCGCGAACAATCTGCCGTATAGTGGATGGAAGGTCAACACACGAGCTTGGGTCTACACTCGCCACCGTCGTGACATTAGCCAGGCGACCAAACTTCGGTATTATCCGTCGCATCTTCAGCGTCTCGAAGGTTCGGCAGTGGCGAATGACGTCAGACACGGAATCCAAGCTTTCCTTGCCGATCAAAAAATTGTAGACGTCTTCGGCTATTCCTTTCAACAAATGTCCAACTTTGTCATCTTCAGACATTTGAGAGTTGACTATTTTACACAGTTTCAGCACTTCTTCTATATAAGTCGTACAGGTCTCGCCGGGAATCTGAGCTCGTTGCGAAAGCGTCTGTTCAGCGCGTTTCTTTTTTGCGCTAGAATCTACAAAACACGCTCTGAGCTCCTCGACGAAAAGCTCCCACGAAGTGAGCGTGTCTTCGTGATTCTCGTACCAGAGGAGCGCAGTGTCGGTAAGGGAAAATACAACATTGGACAACTGTGCGGTCGAGTTCCAACCGTTAGACCGGCTCACCCTTCGGTAGTTCGTGAGCCACTCGTCGACATCTTCTCCGGCTTTTCCTCCGAAAGTGAGTGGCACGCGGTAGTATTGCCACGGAACACCAGGTGCTGGCCTAGAAGCCGCGTCAGATCCTTCGGGAGTCTGGCAGGCGTATTCAGGCATGTCAGGTGAGGGTGGCGGAAGTCCGGCAAGTCGACGGCTTCGGCGAAGTTGTAGCAGCGTAGGCTCCGTGGTTACGAGGTGTACCCCGCACCGTCCACCAATTTGTTACAAGCACGGGGAAAAGGGGTTTATTGAGGCGTGCGAGAGCAGGAACGGCAGGCTACGAACAACAGGAATGGCCGCTGCACAGTCTTCGTTCTCCTCTTCCCCTCTCTTCTTGATCCCCGCGTCCCTTTGACGCGCTTGGACGTAACAATATATATATATATATATATATATATATATATATATATATATGAAATTCGAATATTCTTGCTTGTTATTATATATATATATATATATATATATATATATATATATATATATACATATATATATATATATATATATATATATATATTTCCCTCTTCCTGATTTACACGAGGAGGGCAGCCGCGTGCGGCAATTGAGAGTAGCAATCTCTATAGTGCTTTTTAATTTAAGGCTCGAGTGATATGTAGTGTGGCTTCCATTTTCTGCTTGGAAGTGGTGACACAACTGGCACCTCAGAAGTGGAATGACTATGCGCCCGTAAACTCCTCTTGCGACTTAGCCACGCTTTAGTTAAACACCGAAAAAAGAAATTGCTCAAGTATAGACTTACGTTGCGAATTGCCTAGCATGAGAAAAAGAGAAATGGCGTGTTCATCTGCGTCTGTTTGTTAGCTACTCCATTCTTCCCCACTGAAGAAAAGCAAAAAGAAGAAACAGAGACAAAGTGAATCCTTCGATTCTGTGGAGGCGCCGCTATTTCAAACCAGGTTTGGCACTGTATTCAAGCTCAGTTCCAGTCGAGGAGGAGCTGCGGGTGACTGTAAACAGCCGCGTTACACGCACGCTTCTATGCGGCTAAAGGCAAATATGTAAAGTCACCGGGGAAAGTATCTGCCCGCGTTTTACACACAGGAACAATAATTAAGCCTGCCTGGCACAACGCCTTGAACGACGTGCGCTGGCGCTGGCGTTCCCGTCGAGCTGGAAAAACGGGAGGAGGTTCCACCTTGTACGTCCACTACACAAATGTCACCTGCCGAACCTTTGGCCCACGTATGCCATAACTTACACGCAGCCAGCAGTTAAGAGGTAAAGCCTACTGCTAACGTCGCTGACCGAACGACCAAAAATGGCGTCATGCCATTTGTTTGCGCCCACTTCACTCGCTGAGTGCTCCAACTGGCGCGGCGAAAGAGTAGAGGAAGAGGCATCGCGATTCGGTTCCTCAGAGCACGAGCTGAAAGACCACTGCGCAATGTAAGAAAAAAAAAGAAAGGGGGCGGGAAGGCGGAGGGGGGTTGGCAAGGGAGACCAGCAGTCGCTGCACAGTTACCGTGCTCACAGCTTCCGACTCACTTCGCCGAAGCTATGCGGCAGCGTTGGCAGAGGGGAGACCGGAACTCAAGAAGATAAAAGGAGTCGCGGACACTTTCGGGAAAGAACAGTCGAAACCTCATTTCACGCCACCGGCTGGTAATGGATGACGAGGCGGCGATAACAGGAAGGTAAAAGAACTGCATGCGCGCTGATAGAAATGAGTGTCCACTCGGTCTTTCGAGGCCTCGCTCACTTTCTTTCCGCCCACACCTTTCTTTCTTTCTTTCTTTCTTTCTTTCTTTCTTTCTTTCTTTCTTTCTTTCTTTCTTTCTTTCTTTCTTTCTTTCTTTCTTTCTTTCTTTCTTCCTTTCTTTCTTCCTTTCTTCCTTTCTTTCTTTCTTTCTTTCTTTCTTTCTTTCTTTCTTTCTTTCTTTCTCCTATAACAGCTGGTGCATGGAGAACAAGGTCCCAGAATGCACTCGTTGACTGTACGGTGCTCATACTTGCTCCTCGGCAACGAGGCAGAACTGATTAAGGGTGTAGGCATGCGCCGGCAGATCGCATGCTAGCCCTCACGACGGGCACATTCGCCGTTGCTATACCACGCATTCGCATATCTCCTTTCAGTGTAGTCGCCATCGGTTTTCCTTAACCAAGGCCTGCGCCAGGCCGGCGTCGCGCACTCTCGATGAGAAATTTTCCACTCCTGAGAGATGTGTTGGCCTTCCGTTTTTCTACTTTTTTGATATTGCAACAAAAATAATTTGTCAAATACGTCAAAACAATAAAACGAAGTGGAAGACACAAGCTCCAGGTTTGTTGCCAAAGGCTAATTCTGCAGATTATGGAGAAACATGAAGTTCAGTGTAATTAAAATAAAAATTTGAAAGCCTTACATCGTACACGGGTGTGACCCATGTGTGGTACAGTGCTTACAGTTGTTTCGAAATACTTGGTAATGAATACTTTTATTTAGACTATTATAGTTAAGACCAGCCATTCCAGTTTTTATATACTTTTTATATACGGCGTGATCTTTATTGGGTTAAGTTGCAGTTTGTCTGTCGAATGCCACCAGCCTGGTTTTTGTCTACCAGGATTCAGCATTCCGAATAAAACAACAAAACGCCATCACGGAACAAATAAGATCGACTTATAAAATTCTCGAGGAAGGCGGGACTTGATTAACTCGGTTCTCCCCAAAAGGCTTCTTCTTCCTATTCTATCTGCCTTAACCACTTCACGTAACTAATATCATACTCAAAGCTTAGATTATAGAGCATGTAACCGGAGTTCCTTTGCGGCGCGCTTGCATGCAGAGAAAAAATATGTCTACATGTTTGTGGCGGCCGTGCGTGATCTCCGCTGTAGCCCTCGATCAAATAGACTCTCCTGGGAAATTAGGAGTCGGGCAAGTTTCTTATCGTTCCAAAAAGAAGTGGAACACGATTCATGCAGATCAAATGTATTTCTGCCGGTTTTGCGTCCTCTTTCGGACTGGTGATTCAAATTTTTTGCACTTACCTAAGCTTTCCGCTACACCTTTTGCTATGACATACTGCAATACCTAGTATGCTTTTTTTAGCGAGTCTTTCAATGAAATGGAACTCGCGCAATATCCGTTCCGTCGCTTCTTCTTCTTCTCCTATTTACCAATTATGAAACGGATTTCATTCACAGAAATCTTCAGAGGCACATGGAACTTCCGTCTCTGTCGACCCTGTCTGGCTAGAACGACTGCAGCTCACGAGGTAACTACAACGACCATCCGAACCTGCTGTCTCAAGTTAATGTATAAAGGGCTATCAAAGTACGTCGTTATCAACTAGAAAAGAAGCGTGTTTTTGTATCCCTGCTCATTTTCGACACTTACATTCATGATTACTTTCCTAATCAACCGATATAACCTATTTGCTACTGCAACCTATTTTCCATTAGTTTCTTAGCCAACAAATTGTCAGTCACATACTCGTTCGGCCCATAACAACAACTAGAAGCAATATTTTTTTTTCGCAGACCTACAGCTATCCTGTAAAGTAGCATGCCCGTAAGTCGAGGACAAAAAATGTTTTGCGCACGTTTAGGAGAAATAGCAGTGCCTCAAAAAGTCCATTTAACGTTGTTATACCGTTTACAATATGGTTTTCGGAAAGAATTCGTTCGCATTGTTCAACTGCAAGATCTAGGAAGAAGTGGAGAAACATTTAGGAAGGCGCAGAATACCTCTTGTATTTGAAGGAATCCTTACAATTCTCTATCGAAGCTTCTATGAAATCACACGTTTGATTAAGATATTGTCCTCCCTTTGCTGAGTATTGCCAATCACATAAATATGTTTAGCTCGACCGCACTGCACAAATACATGGGGAGTAATTAGGTATCCCACTTGAATAATCAGAAAGCGTTTCCGCCTACCCGATTTTCGCCAAATTCCAGCGTAAGCCTCGCTAATATCTAGCTCCATTTAACAGTATCGATGCAGTGCAAAAATAAATCTAACTTTTGTACATCTTTTCATCGCCCACCATACTGGTTTTGTAGCCGCCCATGCCTAATTACTTGCAGCCAATAAATGGACACTTCAGAAATCTGACCAGAATCAAAGCACATCCGTCATGTTTTCTGGTTCTTTTCTTCAGTTCCCTTTCTCCTAACCTAGCGAGAACGAGTGCTCTGATCGTGGAAGAACTTTGCTTAGGAATTTTCTTCTTGCTCTTGTTCTGCTTCACCTGATACGTTAGTCTTGGCGTGGCCCAGAGATAACAGGGCACAAATTGTTTCTTCTTTAGTTTTTTTTGTGGTAATTTTCTGCCAATACTTGCAACAAAAATGCAGAATGCCATTGAAGCACTAAGTACAAAAATAATATTCACTATTGCTAGTTCCTTGTAGCGTTACACGCTGCGCTTGTGTACTAACTCATCTGAATTTTTAGGGGACATGCAAAGAAACTTCATGCCCTGACAAATTCAGCATGCACCTTGACTTACCGACTTTTCAATCTAGTGGGACTTTTTGATTTGTATTTTACGCGCTCTTGCTGCCCTGAAAATATTTACATCGGCCGGAACATTACTCTTACGAACAAGTACCTAGTTGCCCAAAGAAAGAATGAAAAAGGCAAGAAAGATCAGAATTGTTCTTCTTAAAGTGCACTTTAGTGGGAGGCAATTTCTGTCATAACTCATAACCGTTTTATGACGCCGTCTACTCAAAAGTTTTGTCAAAACATTAAAAGTGAACTTACGTCACTGCGCAGATATTGTAGTGTTTTTGTTTATCCGGTCACTCAGCGTTATACTTCCCGCTCTTGTCCTAACGTGTAGCTTTCGTGTGTGGTGGCAGCTGTCCTCAATTCAAACATATTTTCTACCTAGAGTAACGGCAGTGTGTAAAGGCAATATTTTCCAAAGATTCTGAAGCTTTATGACATCATTAATTTCAGTTGTCTTACATCTCAAGACATGCACTGAGGGCTGCAGCACTGGGAAGTTTTGAACGATTGACATGCGAGGGTTACGTTGCAATAAAAGAAACGTCTTAACAACGCAATCAACGTATTAGGTCTCGTTTGGGTGAAAAAAAAAACAATGCGGACTGCTTGCGGACGCTGCCGCTGATTGTGTAGACCAGCCACATTACATATTAATCAAATTTCTTACTGCTCCGCGTTTTCTTCATTTTTACTTAATCTCAGCTTTTACATTCGTTGAATATTCCTGATACTTATGCTATTTTTTAGGCTTAATGTTCGTTTCTCTCTTCTCTCTATATAGTATGAACATACACTTTGTGCTGCCATAAGTGGCAAAAAACGCGGGTTTTTTTAGAGGTAAATTCACAGAGACTGTCGCTCGGAAATGCTCTTTGCCAGTAACAGGCACCCTCGCTTTTTTATGTTCATCGTCGTGATTTGCTGATATTTGCTTTGAGAACGATCCTAGCATAAGAGCTTTTCTTTGTGAATACGAGCTCAGGCGAGCATGTTAAACAGAAACTAATCAAAAGAGAAAACTAAATACAGAAACAGAAAAAAGCTATACCAAAAACAGATGTCTTGATAGTACTGCCATACGAACGTTCCGTCGCAAAATTCACAGGCCTAACTGTGGCAACTGCAACCTGCAACCTGCCTTCTATACATGTATACATAACAGCGAATGACGTGATGGAAGCATTAGGTACTCTGCAGCTGCTAGTTTCTTCTTCAAGCGTAATTTTTCCTTCAAAGCCCATTAGATATGCCTGTGCACTTCATTACCGAAACGATTTCAACATTTCAAAACTATTTTCAAACGAGCCAGCCAGACGCTTTTCAAGCTGACATCCCTGCATTCTTCCTTTCTTTTTTTTTCCTGCTTCAAGTGTCGCTAACTAGAGCAATTTTCGGTCAATCGAATTTCGATGCAATCCGTAGGGAAATCTAGTCACTCTGCAATTATTTTTTTGACATTGCATGAAATGATGCACGTGAGCTGAAGCTAACGGCACCATCCCTTTGTAGAATGTACTCTTTTCTATGCCAGCATTTTCAATGTTGGAGGAATGCATTTTTCAAAAGGCATAACCAACTGGAACTTTCGTGACACTCAGTGTACGTATAGGCTGGCGTTATACATTTTTCGGTCCCTCGAGACAAAACTTTCAACATATCTCAGAGGTTCTGATGGTTGGTTCTCACAGAAAAAGAGAAAGAAAAAAACAACTTCTGCTGCTACCAGGTCGCTTTTCGTGCAAGTCCTATACCTTACAGCTGGAAGGACATCCAATTGCATATTTGAAGAAGTCGTGCCTCAATTTTTATATCTGGTGCACCTTAACATTATTATGCAATAGAAATAACTATTGTGCATAATCCAAACAAGAGAGCCAGTCATAGCAAATGGAGCTTGAAATGGTCCGCAGTGATCGAACAATAAATGTCGCTGCAGTGAACGTTTCAACAGAGCGACTCGTCTTGGTGAAGACGGCAAACGCTTCCCTTGGCGTCGTTTATGTGCGCGTAGCTAGCACTACATCCCCCTTAACGGGAAGGAGCTACACATTAACCTGATGCGTAGAATGTGGCGAGGTAATTTGGGGTTAAAAAAAAGTGTGAGGGTGTTTAGTAGCTATAGCAGGTAAACTTTGACTCCGGGGACACCCTTTGACCGATCACCAGTGATCACTATAAAATGCATAGTGTATCTTTCACCGTTAATATTCGTGAGCTGTTCTTCAGATGCTTCCTTGTTAATAACGTGGCGCCTCTATTTCAATGAGAAATATCTGCGGTACCATGCGAAAATACACATTTTGCCACATATGACCAGAAAGTGAGTGAGCAAAGTTGGTATTATTTTTTTACAAACCGCGCCTTGGCTGTGAAGTAGTATTGCGTAGAAGCAAGGCATCGCTCACCTGTGATAAAGGAAGGATTGAACGGGTGACTGGGCTCCCGTTTATCAGTCGTCGAGCAGAAAATAAGCCTGAAACAGAGGGAGATAATGAATACCACTGAAAAAAAGGAAAACAAGAGAGCGAGCAAACTAGAGGGAAGCGAAAGTACGGTACACTGCGCATCATTCGCTCCGCTACTCAATGTAATACACCGAACGATCTCGAACGTAGTATACAATTTCTACGCGTAGAGCAGGTGCACACTAGTTTTCTTATTGTCGGCACAAGTTGCACTTGCACAGAATCGACTGCAAGGCATGCACGTACAGAACAGACCTCTTTCAGGAAGCGAGGTTTCTTAAGTAATCAATGATTGTCAGTAATATTTAAATGCGCATGCTGGTTTGAATTGTACAACTCTCTCATACTTTATTAATTTTCGGGAGGACGGACCTTCACATCGGTTAGCGCAGCATCACTGAGTGCACCTGCGAGTGTACCGCGGTTGGTCTCATGCACGCAGAGCATCCTAGTGCCCGATCATTGTCTGTTAGGGAATTTCATTGATCCCGCAGTAGAGGAACCCCTGTTGTTGATCAATTCATCTGTCGTTTACAACCGCCTATTGTAACCATTGTGAGCGCAGGAGCACGTGTGAGCATGTGCCCCGCAGAGAGAGAGAGAGAGAAAGATAGAATAGAAGAGAGGAAAGGCGGGGAGGTTAACCAGATGCTCGTCCTGTTCTCTACCCTGCACTGGGGGAAGGGGTATAGGGACGAAGAGGGAGAGAGAGGAGATAGAGAAAGCACATTTTCGCACACATATGAAGGTTCGCACCGAGTCTACACACGGTTGCCAAGACCTGTCGATTTGAGGTATTTCAACAACACTTTCGTGGCTTTCTGTGCCATCAACGCGTACAACCATGGTCCAAGGATCTTAATTTCTGAAGATGGTCTAGAGTCCAGCTGGTTCACTGCTGTCGGGAGAGCTTCACGTTAGACGTCGTACTGGGGACAGAAATATAGGATATCTTCAATGGTTTCTATGGTTCCACAAGAGTCGCACATGGGCGTATCCCCATTTCATTGCGGAACGAGTAGGCCTTCGTAAATGCCACCTCAAGCCAGGAGCGGCACAATATTGTTACGGTGAAGTGAAGGAAGACGTTGAGTTGGACTAGAGAAAGACGAAGTCTGGCGGTTGCCTGAACGCCATATCCATCATTTGTAAATATAAGTTATTTTACACTCGTGGGCCTGCTTTCTTCCCGCAACATTTTGGTGGAAGGTGCGGGGTACCACCACGGAACTTCGCAGCGGACGTCATCTACCTGCTGCCACAATGGCAAATCAACCGACACAAGCGACAACGCCTCGGCAGCCCGTGCCCACGGTCATCCTCACTCACCCACGGGACCCGGGAACATTTTGTGGCACGGACAACGTCGACGTCGAGGACTGGCTTACGATGTACGAGCGAGTGTGCGACAACAACAGGTGGGATCCTACAATGATGCTTGCAAACGTAATATTTTATCTGAAGGGAACTGCGAAGCAATGGTATGACACACATGAAGCTGACCTAACGAGCTGGGATGTTTGCAAAGAAAAAATGCGAGACCTGTTCGGCAGACCTGTCGGTCGTCAGCTGGCAGCTAAAAAAGAACTTGCGTGCCGCGCTCAGACGTCCACAGAATCCTATGTCGTGTACATACAGGATGTGCTGGCCCTCTGTCGCAAGGCTGATGACAACATGACCGAGGCAGACAAGATTGGCCATATATTGAAAGGTATTGCAGACGATGCCTTCAATCTCTTGATGTGTAAGGATTGTGCCACTGTGGATGCAATTATTAAGGAGTGCCGGCGCTTCGAACAAGCGAAGGGCCGCCGCGTCACTCAAACTTTCGACCGGTTGCCCAATACCGCCGCGACATCTTCTTGCGAAGACCCGCCGCGGTTCGTTCAGCCCGCAGGACCGGAAGAAATAACGCGCATCGTTCGCCGTGAGCTTGAGGCCATGGCCCCGGCTCCCGTTCGTTCAGACTGTCGGGAAAGCGTACCCGCTATCTCCCTTATACAAGCGGTCGTTCGGGAGGAAATAGCAAGTTTGGGCATTCCATCTCTCTGCTCAGTCCGCCATACCAACACCTACCAAATTTCTCCGACCGCTCGCTCCCGGACGCAAAGCTTTCCACCACTCCGTCGCAACCCGGCTGAATGGCGCACAGCGGATGATAAACCCATCTGTTTTAATTGTTCCGGTATTGGACACATCGCCCGTCATTGCCGCAACCACTGGTCGTCGCCTCCTCGGTGGTCGTCTCCGAGTCACTACAGCCAAGTACCCGACAATCGCACTTTCTCGCCCTATACGCCGACTAGGAACATCAACGCCGACAGTGCTCCACCAAGATCCAGCCGATCCCCGTCTCCGCAAGGTCGTAGGTCCCGTTCGCCTCTCGTTCACCGCTCTTCGTCCCCTTCTGCAACCGGTCGCTTCGCTTCGGGAAACTAGGCGGTGCAGCTCCCGGAGGTGAAGCTGCAACTCCGACCCGGCCCACAAATCCTCTATTGACCCTGCCTACATGTGGAAACCTGCTGGACATTGAAGTCGATGGCGTTCCTGTTAGATCTCTCGTTGATACAGGAGCGCAGCTTTCAGTTATGAGCGCTGCTCTCCGCCGCCGGCTCAAAAAGGTTCTGACCCCCGCCGTACCGTGCACCGTGCGAGTCGCCGATGGGAGTACGTCACCTGTCCTTGGAATGTGCACAGCACGTGTGACCATTGGGGGCCATTATACCGTTGTTCTATTTATCGTCCTTGAACACTGCCCACACGACCTAATTCTCGGCCTCGACTTCCTTTCGAAACACTCTGCCCAAATTGACTGCTCCGTAGGTGTTGTACAGTTGGACCTGCCGCTTCCTGCCGACGCAACCATTTGTGCTCCACACCGCTTATGTGCTGCTGAATTTGCAAGGCTGTCTCCACAGGCTGCTACAAATGTCCTGCTGACGCCCTGTCCTCCCGTACCTGATGGCGAGTACGTCCTGTCGCCGCTTACTGACGTGGTTTTGTCGCGTAATATTGCCCTACCGAGCACCTTAATTCGGATCCGCGAAAACTGCGCTCGCGTGCCCATCCTCAATTTTGGGTTCTCGTCACATGTTTTGCCACACGGTATCGCCATAGCGCATATCACTCCTTTGGAAGAATTTCAGATTTCTTTTTTGACCTCTGAATCCTTCCTCAGTACGAACGGACCTTTGTCATCCACTCCTTCGTACTCGACGCCTGCGGACGATGTTTCTAAGATGATCGCCCCCGACCTTCCTTCCGAGCAAACAGCAGCTCTTCGTCACCTCCTGTCATCTTATCGGGACATCTTTGATTTGGACGACCGTCCACTTGGCCAGACATCTGTTGTCACGCATCGCATCAACACCGGTGACGCCAGCCCCATTCATAGGCGGCCATATCGTGTCTCGGCAACAGAAAGGGCCATCATACAGAAAGAAGTAGACAGGATGATGGACAAGGACATCATTGAACCCTCCAGTAGCCCGTGGGCATCACCGGTTGTCTTAGTAAAGAAAAAAGATAACTCGTGGCGCTTCTGCGTTGACTACCGTCACCTCAACCGGATAACAAAGAAGGATGTTTATCCCTTGCCTCGCATTGATGACGCTCTTGACTGCCTTCACGGATCCCAATACTTTTCATCAATTGACCTCCGCTCCGGCTATTGGCAGATTAGCGTCGATGAGATGGACCGCGAGAAAACCGCCTTTGTCACACCGGATGGTCTGTACCAATTTAAAGTCATGCCCTTTGGATTATGCAATGCGCCAGCTACATTCGAGCGCATGATGGACTCTCTCTTGCGCGGCTTGAAGTGGTCTACATGCCTGTGTTACCTCGACGATGTGATTGTGTTTTCGCCGAACTTTGAGAGCCACCTGCGGCGCCTCACAACCATACTCTCCGTGTTTCGCAGGGCTGGCCTTCAGCTAAACTCCTCCAAGTGCCATTTCGGTCGCCGTGAAATTAACATGCTTGGTCATCTCGTCAACGCCGCCGGAATCCAACCTGATCCACAGAAAGTTCACGCCGTGCGAAATTTTCCTGTACCTTGTTCAACGAACGATGTCCGTAGTTTTCTGGGCTTATGCTCTTATTTTCGGCGATTTGTGAAAAATTTTGCGGACATCGCTCACCCTCTCACTGACCTTCTTAAGAAAGACGCCTCTTTCTCTTGGGGACCGCTACAGGAGAAAGCCTTCTCTACCCTGATTGAGCGGCTTACCACTTCCCCGATTCTCTCCCACTTTGATCCTTCTGCGCCCACTGAAGTACGAACTGACGCGAGTGGTCATGGCATCGGCGCTGTCCTCGCTCAGCGTCAACAGGGCCAAGACCGTGTCATCGCTTACGCTAGCCGCCGCCTTTCCACGCCCGAGCGAAATTACTCCATTACTGAGAGAGAATGTCTCGCGCTCGTATGGGCGGTCGCGAAATTTCGCCCGTACCTTTTCGGTCGGAGCTTCTGCGTTGTCACCGACCATCACGCCCTCTGCTGGCTCTCCTCTTTGAAGGACCCAACTGGACGACTTGCACGTTGGGCATTGCGCCTACAAGAATATACATTTTCTATTATATATAAGTCAGGACGCCTGCATAAAGACGCTGACTGCCTGTCCCGCAATCCCGTGGATCAACCGGACGATACCGATGCAGACTCGGACATCAGTATTCTGTCCCTCTCCGGCTTCCTCCACATTGGCGACGAGCAGCGCAAGGATCCTGTTCTTCGAACACTTATGGACCGCCTAAGCTCCTCGCCCAATGACCCGTCCCTTCGGATGTTCACCTTGCGCGATGGAACTTTATACCGTCGTAGCGTTCGTCCTGACGGCCCGGAGCTCCTCCTAGTCGTCCCCAAGCACCTTCGACTCACCGTGCTCCAGCAACTTCATGACGCTCCTACTGCTGGACATCTGGGCGTCACTCGTACTTACGACCACCTGCGGCGCCGCTTCTTCTGGCCTGGCATTTATCGCTCTGTGCGCCGTTATGTCGCTTCTTGCGACCTGTGTCAGCGCCGGAAGACGCCTGCTATGCCTCCCGCTGGTTTGCTTCAACCCATTGATATACCTACAGAGCCCTTCTTCCGTGTGGGCCTCGACCTCCTTGGTCCGTTTCCAATTTCCATCAAAGGAAACAAATGGATTGCTGTAGCAACCGATTATGCCACTAGATATGCCATCGCACGAGCCCTGCCAACCAGCTGCGCTACAGATGTCGCCGACTTCTTACTAAAAGACGTCATCCTGCACCACGGCGCCCCTCGCCAGTTGCTGACGGATCGCGGCCGCTACTTTCTATCGAAGGTCGTTGATGATCTGCTCCGCTCCTGTTCTACAGAACATCGGATTGCTACCGCGTACCACCCTCGAACGAACGGCCTCACCGAGCGACTCAACCGCACACTCACTGAAATGCTCGCCATGTACGTCTCCAACGATCACCGCGACTGGGACGTCGCTTTACCATACGTCACTTTCGCATACAACTCGTCCCGTCACGACACTGCCGGATTTTCACCATTTTTCCTTTTGTACGGCCGCGACCCCACCTTGCCTTTTGACACGTTGCTACCTTCCGCAGTACAGTCACCCAGCACTGCTTACGCTCGCGAGGCTATTGACTTAGCCGCCCAGGCCCGAGATGTCGCCCGTCATCGCCTCACAGTCTCGCAAGCTTCTCAAAAGCGACGCTACGACCTTCGGCACCGAGACCACCATTTTTCACCTGGTTCCCTTGTCCTTCTCTGGACGCCTTCACGTCGTGTCGGCTTGTCGGAAAAATTACTGTCCCGTTTTTCTGGTCCGTACCAGATCTTACGCCAACTGTCCGACGTGACCTACGAGATCGCCCCACTCGGTCAGCCTTCCGTGCCTCCCAACTTAACCAGTGATGTTGTTCACGTCACCAGGCTCAAGCCCTATGTCCCCCCAATAAGTGAGGCTGTTTAACTTGCACCGGGACGGAGCTCCCCCACCGGGAGGGTGATGTTACGGTGAAGTGAAGGAAGACGTTGAGTTGGACTAGAGAAAGACGAAGTCTGGCGGTTGCCTGAACGCCATATCCATCATTTGTAAATATAAGTTATTTTACACTCGTGGGCCTGCTTTCTTCCCGCAACAATATTGTTGCCTCAGAGCGGGAAAGTTTTGATGTCACTTGTAGCTGTAAGGATAGATCAAGCCTATGAATATGACACTTCGTGAGGTTGGGAGAGGAGCAGCATGTGTGTGTGTCATAGCTTTAGCCACGATATGAATCTTTCTTGCAGCGTCGATTGTGGATTAGGAGATTCGAACTGATCACGCTTCCAGATGAGCAGACCGGATGGCTTAGTCGGCGAGGTCAATGCTGATGTGTCCACGTAGCCACTGGAATATAACTGCATGCCGTTTAGTGATAGCTTCATGGTAGTCTTCTCTTATTTCATATGTCAGCTGCTCATGAGTCCTATGATATAGGTCAAACAGGCAAAATTAAATAGGCCTTGGAGTCGCAAAAGATGACCTATTTCTCAGGTGTTTCTTGCAGGAGGCATTTGACAGCAGCACGCAGCTCAGCAAGCTCTGCCGCCGTTGATGTTGTTACGGGTGACAGTTTGAATTTCATTGTAGTTTTCATAGCCGGAATGACAACGGCACCTGAAGAGCTGGTAGGTGAGACCGAACCATCGGTATAGATGTGTTTTCGTTCCCCGTATATCTGATTGATTATTAGCAGCGTCATCTGCTTCAGATCTATTTTTGGGTGATTGGCCCAAATCTGACTGCGTTATAGCCTCCTAAGGGCAGCGCGGTAGTCCGTAAATATGGCAATCTTTGATGTGGTTAACTCCTATTGCACGTATTTCAGTACAACCTTACTCGTTGCTAGCTCCGAAGTTGTTGACCAAGATGGATGAGGTATTTGAAAGGTACGTCCTACTTGAGTCGAAGGGCAGAAAAAAGCTGCAGATTCGCCTTCACCGTCGATGTATACAGATGCATCTGTGAATACTTGAAGATAATCAGGAAATCTTTCGAACATATGAGACTGAGGAAATTAGAATATTGTCGAAAAAGGTATATCAGACTTGTTGTGTATGTCAGGGATTATGAGCTAAATTGCAAATTCGTATTTCGTGATATCTTTTGGAGGTGGGTGCGTAACTGAAGCGGCATGTTCAGAAATCTCAGTGATAGTCATAAATAATGCCGCCATTTATCCCATGCGAGATAACTGGCGGCGAATGAGACGATAAAGAAGCGATTTATCATTCGATGTGTGGTGCAGATGCTGTATAAGATATAGCATGTATATGATATGCATTAAAATTGCATAACACAGATGATGCACCACACCGAGACACTAGGCACTCAAGTAGGTATCCGAAGAACGTGAAGGCCTGTTATATATGCTTTCCACCGTCGTAGACAAACCCCTGAGGCTCACAGTAACAGCTGCACAATCAAACTCAAGGCCACAAATGCAGTCTGTGTCAAGAACCTTGAAATCCTAGCCAGCACGTACGTACACTGATGGTTTTGAAGAATTGTATGTATGCGCCGCGTCCACACAATGGATAGAGTCACAAGCTGGTTCCATGCATTGAGTGTTACTGTGGACCACCACGAAGCCTGACAATCGATATTCGTCTTTCCTTACATTAGTTTCCTGAAGCGCTATAACATCTTGTGAAGTCTTCAGAGCGATGATTCGAAGTACTAGATCAGCATGATGATGATGGTGATGATGAGACCAACTAAATATTTACCAATTTTTCACGCAATATTTTTAACTGACAATTACTTCTCACCATTGCTCTTGTAGGCATTGCGGAATTGCGGAATCATCCAGTACAAACCGATCTTTTCCAAGTTACATGCATACTGCCACCACACTTCTATGCTTGAGAATGAGTATCATGGCAGCCGCAGTGACAGATCTGCATACGTTACCGAGGCAAGGTTTACTGAAGCTCTTCGAAGTCACTATATCCTTTCATTTCAAGCAGAATTGCCTTTTCATTGACATTTCTTTATATCTTCAAATTCCGCAAGACGCGTAATAGCACTTCTTTAGACAATCGACTGCCAGAGCTGTCAGAAAGACATTATAGGACAATAAGAAGAGTGTGTGGGATTTGCTATAGATGAAGGAATAATATTCCACCTATAATTCTCAGTTTCTTGAAGTTGTAACAACCGATGAATAACATCAATTCTTTGACATGGTCGGGCACCATTCATTGACGTTTAACTGAGCTGGAAACATCCCTCAGTATACCTGATAAAATGTGCTTCGTACGCTATACAATTAGCCATATTTTAGATAATTAAAAGATTGCAAATGGGCTCATTCGCAACCACACACACACGCGCACGCTCAGACACACAAGATACGTCCCCCACATACAGCGCTCACTTCCAACTGCTCTATAGCTCGTATGCAAGCCCACATTTGTACAGAAAGTGGAATCATAAAGACAGACTATATTGGTATCAGCCTTGAATCCAAATCATAAAATGCAAACTACATCAATGCAACACAATACAATCAATAAAGCACAATCCAAACGACATTGCCGCAGGGAACAAAGTTACATAAGGTTCACTGACAGACTGCTGCTCGTTCTTTCCAATGAAAAAAATAGTCTTCTAGGGCCACAGGTGCTGATATTTCTTGCGCTTTTGAGAAGAATCTGTGTACAACGAATCCGTGGCTCACAGCCGCGAGATGCGCAACGAAGTGCGCATACTTATCTTCTTTTCTCTTTACTTTTTCTGCGTTCTCCCGTAATCGATCGTCGAAACAACGCTCGGTTTGCCCGGTGCACACTTAACCACCCAAAGGAGAAACTGAATAAACAACTACAGTGGAACATTTCACGATGGTAGTCTCGCATTTCTTCTCGCAGCCAAGTGTCGTGGCATTCATTGCACTTGAGAAGGCATAGTTTCCCGAGGGTCTCGGGTGCCGAAAAATCCAGTGGCCCTCCGCGCCTGTTTAACTTTCTGTATAAATGTAGACCTATACGAATGATAAAACAGATGCATGTAAGCGCTGTCTCTGCGTGCTAGGTGTGCGCGTGATAGCAAGAATGCATATATTTGCGTTCTTTTAATTGTCTGAGATGTGTTACCAACAAGCCTAAGAGCATGCTCTTTGGAATTCGCTATATGCTTAAGGAGATCAATGTTTTGGCAAACCTAGTAGTACGCTTCTTTAGCTGGGCTTAGTTTATACGATGGCCATAACAGTAGTTTTTCGCTGCTTCATGTGAAAATCTGCAATGGCCTGACTCTCCTTTAAAAACAGCCAGTTGTCATTGGCCGCACTCGTAGGCACGCTAAGGGCAAGCCACTGCTGGCGCCGTTAATTTGGGAAAGCCAGTCTGGGCAGTCCGTTTCGCAGATTGGAAAAGACAGTTAAAGTGATTAAAGCTTTCTTTATTCAGTCATTTCTTTTTCCTTTGCCTTCCATGGCCATTTGAAATGTCCACGCTAATAGCAGCGGCGACAGTCGCAGCGCCCCTACAAATTTCCTCCCGTCTTTTGTCGCTTCGCTAATAGGCTTGCGACATGGGGAGTAAATGGAACAATTCTATGGGCCCGCCTTCATTTCGTTTCTTACACACGTTGGTAAATGAAAGAAACAGCGCCCCTCCCCGCGTACGCACCAAAAGCTAGTTTTATTAGGATCATGTCAAGTGAAGGAGATTGAGAAATCTAATCTCAACAGTCCCAAAGTTCACCCATGCCATTTGCATCTTTCAGCGTCGTTGTTCTTTTGCCGATGACCCGATCAATAACGACCACAAAAATTGACCCATGTGTGGGTGCGCTGTAGTTATTGCGAAAGCTCGACTCAGTGTTTTCGGAGGAACATTGCTTCAGCAACTCTTCTTGCACAACATGCGCTGCAGAGCACGGTCATTTTCGCGTTTTTTTTCCCACTTTGTGCGAAAGAAATAGATGCGCTGGATTTGATCTTGCGCACGTTATAAGCCATCGTCGCTCGAAGCACCAGTTGTTCAAAAAAAACTTGCTCGCTGACACTTTAGATAGATCATCGCAACCATGCAGTGAATGACTGTAGTGGTTTCAGCAAACTCGCACTCTAAGTATGGCGCAATAAATCTCAAGGAAGTTGGCGATTGCTTTGTTCACACTCAAGCGGGTGTCGTTAGAGATATACACTTATGTCGCGCTGTATTCGACAGTGGAAAAACTACACAGACAATGTACGTACATCACACAGAAAAAAAATGCCGCCTGCCACTTACCCTTAGGCATAATGCGTGCTTTAGTACACTGGTTCTTCTTTGTTTGCTTTTGGTTGATGATTGCAGCTTACAAAACGCCGAGAGTGTCGCTCTTCTAATGCTTCTCAAACATGTATTGTCACGACTAACATTCGGCTTTGTTCATTTACACAGCAATTGTAATAATTCGGCTGTCGTGTACAAAACGCAATAATATTTTTTTGCTCATTCAGTGGGAAAAGCGAGAAGAATATTAGAGCTTTTCGTTATACGATAGTTTGTGTCTATGCTATAGCATACATTTTAATTCACAGGAAATTAATATTCAGATTGACTTAGATTTTGGGCAGTACTGTGAGAACTGGCGTCCACTACGCTCACACGTAGAACGACCGCAGGGACATTGACACCGAGGAAGAGCTGGGTGTATTCCAGCGTTCTACACGCATACTGACTACATGGGTTGCTCTGATAAATCGGACGATGAGATCTGCCCTGCTCTTGTGACTGGTTTCAACTTCTGCCTGCTCTCGCCTTCGCACACGCACGGCTGCACTGAGCCGTTTTCAATCCTCTTTCACCCTGGCTCATTTTCTCTGTTAATTCATATTTCCGCATAGTTCTTGCCCATGACCACAGCTCATGACGTGCCCATGGCCAACCTGTGCAAAAATGTGCGGCCAGTAGCAACACTCGCGATTGAAGAGGACTGAGCTGAGAACTGGTCCAGACCAGCTAGCCAGGTTCGAACACAGAAAATTCCCCCACTTGCGCCCAACGTGATTAAAAAAAATATGTTCTTCGAAGGACTGCTGCTGCTAATAAAACAAAAAAGGGAAAGTCAATTGTGGTTGACCGCGAAACAACGCAAGGTCTTCCGGGGCACAATAGCAAACGATGTGATTTGTTCCAAGCCATTGTTCATGTTTCTTATTCGGGAGGGAAGAGAGGCTTTACCCGAAGACCTTGTCTTTCTTTCTTGGGGAAATTGAATTGCCTTGTTTTCACCTATGCCAACTTCCCCTGCTTTAGTACCACCTTAGTCTTACATAAAACCCTTTAATTAGCCTTTGCTTTACTTCACGTAATTTCTTTTCTGAATAAACTACTCTAGGAATCGGGCCACACTTCTGAGCTTCACTATCTCCGGGATCAGCCTAAAATATTTGTTGTGTAAGGCTGCACTTTCTTTTCCCATTCTAAGAACGCGCAGACTGCTTGAGCACGTCTGAATTTAAAGGGAGCCTTTTACTATTTAGGCATTATTACAGCTTCATATATGTTGTTCTACGCTAACGTGGTGCGCCTTCTTCATTCCGAGCTAAGTTTTGTCACCTGTTTCGTTGTCCTACGCGCAATACAAGAAGTCAAATCATCTAATTGACGAGGTGAAAGTTGTTGCCCACCAAGATTTCCCGAACCACCAAAACAAAATCTGAACTCGTAACAAAATACTTTTTCTTGAAAATCTAATTTTTGGAACTTCATGAGGCAAACATATCTCAGTTCATAATGATTTGCACTGTACCGAATGGCAGTCGTGTGTATTGCGTAGCCGCACCTCCCTTTGTCACGCACCAGTGTTTGTTTCGTCTAAAAGCAGAACCATTTCGACGACTGCATACGACAAACGCAATAGCCGGTGGGAATTTCGGCCGCGAACTATCCATTATTTAGCCACACGTCTGGAGGCTGTTCTTCTGCGTCCATACTTGTCAGTTTGCATCACACAAGGTCGAAACTGCGCTGGGGTGAAATTGGTTCCATGTTCATGGCAGGCCGTAAAAGCGAGCAGAACATTTCCCGCGGAGGACCTGATGTCTTGGGCCGCTATATCCTTCTTCTAGGCGCCGCATCGTAGAAGTAGCCCACGGGAACATCATTTTGCCGCAGTGTGGTTGCCAACTATACGACGTCCATCCGCCGAAAACTGCCGGACAGTAAAGTGTTGTCGAGACGGAGAAAACAGGTTTCAAGTGTCTTTCAGCGTCCTGCCACGGAATCCTACGAGGCTTCGATGAAGTACACTGCGGTGCTTTCTGTGTGGGTGTCGAGACATCGGTTAAGTGCGAACCATGCTAGGATGATTTTACGACGTGTACGAACTCTGCCTCCGGTTTCTACTGTTGCCGTTTATTGCGGAGAACGTTCCGGGAAAGCCTGGCGGGGCGATGTATGGAGTTCTAAGAAAATACATGTAGCTTCAGGACAAATCTAATCTACGTATACGACAGTGCTATAATCTTCCAAATACGGGGAATGTCGTCGAGGCCGTAGACGATCGATGTTTCTCGGGTTCTTGACTGCTACTGAAATCACGATGATAAGTGTCTTCGGCTGTGCCCTTGATCGATAGTTTCGTTGTCGAGAAACTGAACGCTGACACACAAAAAGTGAAACAACTTCGGGCCATGACGCAACAAAGAAAACATGGAAATGTGATGCTTCGCGGGCCATTAAAATGTTGTCATCAATTTGGGTAGATTTCTTGAGCGCTGTGTTTACGGCAATCATCTCGCACGCGAACATCGCGGTTTCTTCAACTGTGTGGCTACACATTACCGCACTGCAGTTTTGTAAATCAACCTATACACTTCAACTGGGTGATAATGAATAGATATGGCAAAATTATTTCGCAATTATATTATAATATCACACGGCAATTTGCCATCCCGAAAACCCTTATTGCAGTGCTTCCCTGAAGCCTGTATACGAACACATATATTGCACACTTCTACATGCTTTTCGTTTTTTTTTAATGTTTCATTTCTGATTTGAAATACCTTGTTGCGTCGATGTTATATATTTCTTTTTTACATTCTTGAGTCTAGTGGAAACGCAGAATAGACTACCGCTAGTTCACGACAGTCCACGTTTCGTCATTAACAAAGTAACTAAGCTTGAATCTGTACTCTTCCTTCCGTTTTTTTTTATGCGAAGCATATTACGAGGGCTCAACCCAGCTCCTCAGGCGCGGCGGTGACCATGAAATCACGTGACACCGTGACGTCACGACAGAGGAGAAGTGGCTTTGGCTCAACTCTTGCAAGACGGGCTGGGTGGGAATCGAACCAGGGTCTCCGGAGTGTGGGACGGAGACGCTACCACTGAGCCACGAGTACAACGCTTCAAAGCGGTACAAAAGCGCCTCTAGTGAATGCGGTGTTGCCTTAGAAACGCGCTGTTTCTAAGGCGTGCGTCTCTTGCTCAGGCGCACATTTCGTTGCCGCGCCGAACGCTGCTTTGCTCGACGCTCACCGCGTCCAATGCGGGGCGCGTAGTCGCTGCCCTGTAGCCCATTGTCTTACACCCCTTGGCGGGTCGACGGGAACGCTGTCGCGTTCCACTCTTGAAGGCGAAGAAGTAATGCATGAGTTGTTTCTTCGTCTAGCCGAACCAAATATAGCCAAGCAACAGCAGTTCACCAGGCTAAACAGTGGTTCAACAACTAAAATAAAGGCTAGTATGCTTCGCATCCTGGGCTTAACCTTACCTAAGCCACAGCCATTTTTTTTATTCAAAGTAAAACGTCTCCTTTCTCTGCATAAGTATAACAGTGGCTGTGGGTTACATAAAACGATTTGTGCTTTATTTTTTGTACAACTAATAAATTCAACCCTAAGACAGCTGCAGGCAATCTCAACTTCCTCAATTTCGACTCCGATTGGGCGTAACTCAGCAAGCCGTAACTCAGCAGGCTCCTTTAATAATGACTGACCTCGCGACACCTGGCGACAACGGCAGAAAGAAGAAAAAGAAAAAAACAACCAAAGCACTGCGGCAAACTTGACAACGCAAACGAAGCTGCGGCCTTTACTACATCGAGGCAGCTCAAACGTCTTACCTCAGGTTGGCATCGATGTTCGATCTTTCTCATTGGCAGTATGTAGACGGGTCCGCCAGAATGAACCATACAGATGGCGAACGACCGCGCGAACGCCCCCCCCCCCCCCCGCCCCCGCTTTTCCCGTGTGGATTGCGCAGGGAAACGGCGAACGGCTGGTGTTATTGGCACGCGTGGCAGCAGCTCACCACGCACTTCCTCCATACGTCGTTTCTCACTGCGAGGCGAGTTCTCCGCATTTTCGCCAGATGCTGGGGATGGCAGCGAATGAGAGACCTGTTCCCCAGGCGCCCAATGCGGCCGTGGAAATATGCGGCCTAATAACCAACTATTCTTTTATTATTCTCGACACGCGAGGTTCACTGCATTACGTGGGCGCAGTGTTATGGCATCCCCAGGGACCATCCAAGCAATATGATTGCGTTGGTGCGCACTAACCACCACTTGCTGTAGGGGATCTCCGAGTAGATTCGCTGAAGGCACACTGTCAAACCAGGTTACAACACTGACAACACTTCACAGCCACTGTCAACGTCTTCCTGAGCAGGTACACCATTTGGCATATTTCTCACGACTCCTAAATCCATTTTTACGACACTGACAAAACTTAATTAGGATTTTTCTATTATTTAATAACAAATACGTGAAACTTCGTGCATTTGCATTCACGTCTTCTATTCAGTTATTGATATTCTCCAGATGCAGCTTTCCGGCAAGCAGCTTCTCATTAAAATGGTGTTCCATTCTTCAGAAATCAGGCTAGTGTCAGTTGATTGCATGTCGCCTACGCAGAGTGCTCCAGACGCGAGATCGTCCCGACAGAAAGACAGTACCGAAAGATGATTCAGCTACTCCAGGCAACGATGAATTCTGCACGCGTTCATATTGTACGTTTACGTAAGCAGCCTACAAACCATCCCTGACAAACAAATAAACGACATGCAGATCAAACGCTGTGTGGAAATTGCTGCAGGCAAAGTTTAAATGAGCCGTTAAGATGAAACGGCGCCTCAGCATGAGAGGTGCGCAGCGGATTTCAGCGATGAATGCATCTCACAAACACCCTTAGGCAGTATGGCGGACCTTGCAGAAGTACACCATGCTATTATGATTAAAACGCAAAAATTTTTGACATCACCAAAGAAAGCTTCCCTAAACACAGACATCTCGAACTCCCACTTCCACCTCAACGCAGGTGTTTTCCGTCCAGTGGTAGCTGACGTCAGCCAGGCGATGCAGGAAACCCCAGCTCCACCGCAAGGTGCCGTCACCCTTCCGTGTAGGTTAGGTTTTAAATCGAACACATTTCTCTGACTCATCAAATTTGCCATCGTATATCGCTTGCTTTTGTTACCTGTAAACGTCGCGAGTCCATAATTGTAACATTGCATCCCGTCTCGAAGCAAACTCTTTCTTTTGCCGCAATCAACGTGGCCTCCGATCAGGACGGTGATGCAGAACTCATCTTTCGAATTCACCACCGACCTCCACGTACATGTTGGCTCACTTTTCCAAACCGACGCAGTTTACTGAGACTTTCCTAAACCTTTTGTGTGTATGCCTCATGAACAACTAATGATCAAACTTTTAGGCTCGGATTTCATCCTCGTCCTGGATCCGTTGCTTCTTTACTCACCACTCACAGTCCACTGTGATCGGGCACAGTGCCTCCCCAAACACCAAAGTGTTTTCTCAGGAGTTCCAGAAGGTTTGGTCTTCAGACGCCTTTTCTTTTTAATTTTCATCAATAATCTTCCTTCATACATTTCGTTATGAATTTTGCGGATGACTTTACGTTGTATCACCGCACAACTTCAAACAACGATCAGCTGTTGCTACTGGGTGGCCTGGAGACCATCGAAACGTGGTGCACGCAGTGGCTCATGCAGCTTAACTTCATATAATGGAAGTTTACGTGTGTACCATGGAACCACACTGCCATCTCATATCCTTATTCCTAAAATTCTATTCCACTTCAGCAAGCTATAATCAAAAGCAGGTAGGTCGGATATAAAACATTTTGATTACTCTCACCGCTACCAAAAGCTGTGACCGGTTTGCAGTTCTTAATGTTTAGTTTCTTTTATGGCTAGCTTTCTTGGTACGAGCAGCTGTTGCGGGAATGTGAGCAGGAAAATGTTTTTAGCATGGTATGTGCATTGTCAAAAAAAGCAATGTCCAGTTTTTCCCCGATTCATTTCATATTCTTGTCAACAGGAATCATACCGGTTACCTTTTATGGAAGTTAGGCGCTTACAATGTTTTTTGTTTGTTTACTTTTGCACATCTTGGTCCTATCACAAATACAGAGTGTGCCCGAATTCGTCCTCTTGTCTCGCAAATGTGTTATGACTGCTAGAGTATTCGGTGAAGGTCTTACCTCATCATTCGTCACTGCTGGTCACTTCGCGACAGAGAACAGCTTTTTGTGTGCCTCTAGCTTCGTCATTAACAATTTTCGATACTGAACATCCGCGTATGTAAAATGCATGTGTCGGCTTTTTCTGCAAGCTCTCCGAGCGGTCATGTTACGAGGACTGCTCGCCGTGAAAATTTCGACCACACTTTCGGTGTCATTTTACGAATGAAGTATTACTTTCTCTGTAGCATTAGGAGTGTGTCACGTGAAAACATTGGTTGCTATAACTGCTGCATACTACTATGAAGAAGTTAATGTGTGCTTATGTATGACAAGCGCTTTCCCGAGTCATGTTTACAAAATACTTTTTCCCAAAATGTCGATTATGACGATACCACCTTTCAAATGTCTTCGAGAACCTCCGCATACTTCCGACGACTTTAGGGTGAGAAAAACTAAAACTATAGCAAGTGGATCTCCATGGAAGCGGCTTATTCTCAATGTCAGGCGTAGAGCAATATTAGCTCGATACGTATGCATGCTCAGTGCGCGCTCTGACGTGGACGAACGACACCTTCGTTGAGGATCGGAGCGTTCTCTAATTCATTTGAACAACAAACTCACGCATGGCGCGCGAGAGAAGTTCGCTTTCCGAATTGCGTGCTTCCAGTCGAGCCACTTTCTTCCCCGCAATTATTTCTACAAGATTCGCTAAAGTCGAGCAGTTCTACAGAAGCGCACAGCGAGGCAAACGACGTACCGAAATAGATCGCACCTCCCTTGCTCCACGTGATGCATATCTCAGAACCGCATAATACGTGAGCCGGGGTGCTCTGAGTCTGAACGTATCGGCCTGTGGCACGCTCCATCTGTCGAATTTCCCTGACATACGCCGGGCGAAGCGTGCGCTTGCATTCCGCATGCGTCGCCATTTCTGCAGCAGATCAGGGCGGCGCTGACGGAACGATTTTTTTCGAACTGCGTCGCATCCTTGCTTGTCTGGAAGAAGGTCGAGAACGGTTGTACTGAGTTTGGTTAGCGCCAAGGAAAGAGACTACCGAGACCTTCAGGCTGAGCTGTCAGCACTTTCCACTACGTGATGCTGGAGCGGGTTTGGAACCTATATTTACTCGCCTAAAGTTCTCGCATTCTCTTTCGGACCGCTGCACTTCTGGTCATAAGTTTCGTAGAGCAGGCTAATGCCATTAGCAGTGTTAGTTTACGTTTGAACAATGCCACACTAATGACCTGAGCAGGGAGGTTGTTGAACTATGTATTCTGTATTGTTTGATTGATTGATTTTTGAAAAATCATTGCTAGAAAAGAAGAGGACCCTATAAACAGGAAATGCCTTGGCGACAGATGATAGGGGGTCCCTAAGAGGTCACCTCGTCTGACGCAACAGCATCAGACGGTGCGCAAGACGTAGGTGTTATGGCTACGTACTACGGAGCAGCAGCGCAAAGTAAAGAGTCTTGTAAAATTTTTGTGTTCTTTATGCGTAGCGCAACGCCAATTGCGCATCTTATACGCAATCTGATGCACGCCATATAATATGTTTCTTTTTTCGTACTAGTGTTTGGTACTGAAGCATTTTGCCGGGAAATTTTGCTGGGTACCTAAAACCACATTTTCAAATCTTTCTATTCGAAAGAATTACTTGTGCTTTTCTGGTCGCCTTGATTAAGGGTTTTTCATGCTATTACGACTGGTCAATGTCTGTTCTTAGGCAATGCTATAACGTACGGACCGCCTTATAATGAATGGGGGCCAAGTTCCTCAATTCAAAAACCTGTTAATGAATGAATGTAAAAGAATGAATCTAACGAATGAGTGCTCTTTCGCAACCTTTCAGCCACCAACCACTCATGATATCGATGGTCATGACAGCAAAACGATGGCCAGAGGAGTGACCAATAATGGGCGTCACTTCAGAAACAAGGACAGTTCACAAACCTTTCCAATCCTGAGTGTTTTTTGCCACTGGCCGGCTGCATTCGTTAGCGTTATGTTCGACATCATGATTCCTTGCGAGCAGTTTCATTGCAAGAACACGTTTTTAGATATGGGCCTCAAAGCTTTATAAAAAGTGGTCCTTATTTGTATTTCCCGCCATTTGAATACATTTTACACTGTAAGAGGAGCTTGACCGCTGCACATGTCAGACAATGAAAAATGTAGATGAATCCGCTAGTTAGGGCAGTCACTTCACCTGCATGCGGTTTTTTACCGAAAGCATCCTTAATATAGTTGTTTCCAGTCGCACTGGTGTGGCAGTTTTGGGGACAAAAGATAAGCGATTGCTCTTGGTATTTGGAGATCTTCTTGTTAATGTAGGTTCATTTGCACAAGGGGCGCTTCTGCTTGCATGGAAGAGAGCCACTACTTCTTAATAGCTACTGTGTGACCCATATGTTATACGCGTGTTTTCATTTGTGCCACATAAGAAGCGCGGAACGCTGGTACTGCTAGTGCAAACCAGAATAAAAGAAACTGAATAATTAGCCTCATTTTAAAAGCACGCTTTTTTTATAACTAAACTTTTAAACTCCACTAATCATAATGCTGCACCCAAAGTGCGCACCCTCCTCACTGTATAAAGGACACTAACAAAAAGGCGAAAGGAGTGAACCTCTGATAACAGTTCGACTTAAAGAGAGCAACCGTCCACGAAACGGAGCCAGCCGAAGAAAAACAACGCTGTAGCGAAGCAAAGGGCAAATAGCGAAATGACGGCATGAGAGCGGGCAGAGGAAACTCCGCTGCTTGATGAAGACTGACGAGTCACGGCAGGCAAGCACAGTTTGACACGACAAGCGACAAGGCGGGCAACGGGGAAGTGAGACCCCCGTCCCAACTTCCTCGCGCAGCGATCGGTCAACGGCAGTGCCTTTTCTCTCTTCTCGGCTCTCGCGAAAGCTGCTGGGCTTGACCTCAACTCTAGATCCCCAATAATCTCGCCACGACGGGATCCCACGCGAACCAACAGTTGGCCCTCATTGCTCTTACCTCGCTCGCTGCGCGGATAGGATGTCGGAGTAAGCATGACGGACAACGGCCTATCTTTCGTGCGGGTCAACCCGACTTTCTCCGTCTTCTTTTATTCTTTGCTGTCTCCTTGGTCTTTGGTTCATGCTCACTTATATCGCTCGAACGTCCTTGTGGGTTATGCACCCGCCGTGGTTGCTCAGTGGCTATGGTGTTAGGCTGCTGAGCACGAGGTAGCGGGATCGAATCCCAGCCACGGCGGCCGCATTTCGATGGGGGCGAAATGCGAAAACACCCATGTGCTTAGATTTAGGTGCACGTTAGAGAACCCCAGGTGGTCGAAATTTCCGGAGTCCTCCACTACGGCGTGCCTCATAATCAGAAAGTGGTTTTGGCACGTAAAACCCCATAAATAAATTATTTATTGTGGGTTATGTGTATATTTGTGGCTCCGGGTTACCGAAGAACTTCAAGCGCCTCGGACATGGATACCTGCGCAGTCATGAATGTATCAATGTTGCACGAGGGCGTGACACGAATTTATAAAAACACATAAGAAAGAGATCAACTTTTAAAACTGGCCTTCAAGAATAGCTGACTCTGCTGACGGATACAAAGGAAGTGCAGCGAATGCAGTGTTCTGTGCAAAACTGTGACGTGTGATGAGGAAGTAGGACAGAGAAACAAGCAAAGAACTATTGGAATTTGAAATGGCAAAGTGTTACAAATTACTTGGGAACATTGATATTAAAAATGGGGCACATTATGTGAAACCCTACGAAGCTACCAGAGTCAAAAACTATCTGAAGACTATTGAGACGTCCTTTTTTGAAACTGTAGTGAAGGTAGGCTGTCACCTTAACATCTTGATCAGCCTAACAGGCAAGCGTGTGTATCCCACACACTAAAGTACAACCAACCTTGTATGTTATTTTAAAGCTTTGTGCTGACTTTATTTATTTTTGCCTGCACGTGCATATTTCTTTTGTTAAATTACTTTGCTTCTTCAAGCCAAAGTTCTAAACCATATTCATGTGTTCCTATGACCATTCGTGTACCCATAAATAAATTATGTGTTGATATTCATATAAACCGTCATGTGTTTCTTATGTACCTTAGCTCCGGAGGCCATCAATGCGTTGTTCTTGCCAAGTTTCACTACCCCCTATGCGAAAAGCTGATGAACAAACGAAGATACCACGTTCAAAATTCCTAATTAACGCTCTGCCTAACTAAAGCTTCGCTTCACATCGATTCCAACATACGTGGTGGATCTGGATAACATTTTTAATTAATGCTCTGCCGTCACTTCGCTAAGTGACCCTTATAGTTATTACCATTTAACTGCAATGTGCAACTATTTTACCTCTAAGCGAAATTACAGATAAGGAACCCGGTGCATTGTACTGAGTAGCATTAAACTACATATGCAGGTTATAAATAAATCGAGTCAGTCCTGAAAGCTGTAGAGCTTCGTCCTTCTTTTCTTCAAATGGCTGCTCTGACGGCGTTCTTTCTTTAAATGCTAACATACTGAAACATATTTGTTACTTAAATGAAACGACGGCTAATGGCTGATAGACATTTAAGGTGGAACGTCAAAGAATACCAGAGGAACTGGAGCTCCTTTATTGAGTCTCGAAAGGGCATATGAGGAAATAACTCCATGCGAGCTGCATTAAGCCGCTTGTCTCTGTAAAAAAGAAAGAAATAATAATAATGATAATAAAACAATTCTCAACACAGGCAACGACACCAATCAATTGCTGTCAGTTCTTTTGAAAATCTTTAAGGGTATGTTGTGATTTTTTCTTTACAGTAAGAAGGCTTCGGACAGGTAATATACTCCTTGGCATGAACGTGAGCGCTTGGCGTGAACATTGCTAAACAAGCGTCGAACTGGCAAGTTAGAAGTATAAGTAAAAGGCTAGGACAGCAGCGCTCCACAACAGCCATCGGTTCATTTCCAACATTCGTCGAGCACAATAGCAGCTCCCTGCATGCTTTGCCTGTGAAACACCCGTCACCGGACTGGATGCGACAACGCTGCTTGCTAATAACGAAACCGTCACTCTTGTTTAATAAGGCGCACTCTTAAGACAGGGCAAAAAGAAAGAGAGCAAGACCAAGGTGTACGCGACATATGCATGCACAGGCGGACTGACTCTGTATCACTTTAATGGGAACCATGCGAGGCAGCGGGGACACTTTAAATGTGTATAAAGCAAAGAGCAAAGTCTGAGCTTTCATTCCAGCACTAGCAGATACCTTGAGTGCTAGAGTGTCTCCCACCTAACAAGTCTTGCTGTGGCTGATACAAAACACTAGTCTTTTGCTGTAAATGTGGAAATCCTTCAGCTTTCACCATGAATGGTTCTGATGCCGTGGCAGGAATGGAAAATGAAAACCTAAACCGCCATGTGTACCTGCTCGTGTATTGCCACATTTGCTCTCGCTGCGATGTTGGAAGGTTACTCAGCGGTTCTCTTGAGACTGCAGAATTACAACGTCTTTCTTTTCTTTGAAAACAACATTTCTTTGGACGGTGCTGTCGCCATCGGCTCTTTCGCCGGCGCCTATTTCTTAAGAGACCTCGTTATGTACTTCTTACTAGTCTCTATTCATTACCAAAGGCTTTGCGATTGGAAACTATGATTTTTGTAGCTGATTGCCTGTACATACCCTTGTTAGTCTGCGCTTAGAAAGTTTAGGGGCAATTTCCAAGCCGTCATTGGAAGCTTACGGACATCATCGAAAAAGAAACCATGTGGTCATTTCATTCTTTAAGTACTAACCTGGAATCGAAATCCTGGAGGTTGAGAGGGAAAGTTGAGAGAAGGCTAAGGAATGTACTACTGGTAATCACGAGAGAAATTATTGTTGTAACATTAAGATGACTTATGAAGGCAGCGTGGACGAGTGCTTAAACAATATTAACTGATGTTCTTTTTTAGATAGAGATCAAGAAATGTTGGTGGGTGGGTCATGCATTGCGTGGAACGAAAAATTAAGCGATCTATTTGGGCGATAAGGTTTGCACGAAGTAAAGCGGTTGTCTTCGCTGCATAGAGAGCCCCACAGAGTAGGTGTCGCTTGCCAATGAAGTGCCATTTCCTGGGAAGAAAGCTCTCTCGATCCCAAAGAATTCCACTGGATGGTGCATACGTACGTTGCCGCGCACGGCTCCTTTATTTTAGGCAAGTACGCTAACGACTGTGCTTAAGCAGAATTGGGAGCTCTGCGTGGAACAACAATGTTGCCATGGTGAAAGAGTATACTACAAAAAAAAAGAGAGCGAGTGGTGCAGTTCAGTGATCCCGAACGTGTTCTTATTTTTGCACGGTGTTGATAGATAGCTCATTTTGGCTAAAGAAACTTGTGAACTTCGTATATTACATTTTCCTTCTCTTTCCGAAAGAGTTGCACTATGCGACACTATTATGATCTGCTAGGCAGTGTAACAGCAGAAAATCATCAAGCGGGAAGATATATGCGTCTCGACGGTCAGTTGCCCCCAAGAGCGAATTTATTTCTCTCCCAAAGACGGGCAGCTAGACGGCCGCCGGCCGACCCAGTCCTCAAACAGTTCACTCAGCGCTGCGATCGCTGTACAATCTAGATCCTCTTTTCGATCTCGTCTGAAGTAGTTTCAAAAGGTCTCTTTGCAATTCTCGAGAGCCGTCAAGAAGTTTGTCTCGCTACTTGAAAGCAATCGAAAAGGGAGCAACCTTGAGAATTACTCACTGAGGAATGGGTGGCGTGGGCGTCCTGGGCTAAAATAAAAAGTGGCCACCAGTCCCTTGCATTTATTTGTTTTTTTCTTACGATAGCTTTTCGTTTCTAGGATGCTTGATTTTTTTACCCGCAATACTTGCTTCCCTGTTCGCCAGTATGAACACAAAGGTAAATATTGTTTTTATGCGTGGTATTAGCAGTTTTTTTTTATGGTCTCTCTTACGTACAAAAATTTGAAGGGAGGGGATGGGGACTAGACGCTTTTTCTTACGGGTGCGTTACTTTCAGTTTAATTGTGCTTTGCCAGGCAACTGCCAGCGAATGGCCTCCCGGTTAAGTAGAAAAAAAGGACATACCTGCAGTAGACCACTTAATCACCTTCCAAATCCTTGCTCATTTTCGAGCAGTCAGCGCTTGTATGCAAGGTCGGACGCATACTGCGAATTGTCACCTAATTCACGTGGGTAGACTGTCGTATTAATAGGCTTGTGGAGCTTACGCAATTGTGTGGCCTTTATAATACTTTCGCTTATTACTGTTTCAGAGAAGAACAATGTCCACAATAAAACATATATTTGTTGACGTGTTAGACGTTAAGAAGCCCCGAAAGCCATGCCTGAGGACGGTGGAGGTCGTATAAGCATGCTACTCGACCGTATGAGAAATTGTACCGAATTAGCAGTGATAGAATTTATAATACCAATACTAGTATAGATTTCCGGCACATGCTTTCAAGATTTAGTTAGTCGGTTGGACAACTGAGAGAGGTGTAATAGGAACTCTTCTTACAGGGTGTTGTGACGCGGGTGTGCGGTTCGCCGTTCAGACATGGGTGTCACGCAAGGGGGTC